>NC_029790.2:19225130-19238272 GCF_000816755.2 Arachis ipaensis | reverse complement strand
TATCATTATTTGACAAGTTATTATTAAAAATAAATAATTATATAAAATTTAAAATAATTAAATAATTATATTAAATAATTAAATAATAATTAAATTAGTAATAATTATAATAAATAATTATAGTAAATAATTATTTCTCTATGTAATTAATAATTTAATATAATTATTTAAATAATAATTAATTAAATAATTAAATTATAATTAATTTATTAATAATTATATTAAATAATTATTCATTAATTATAAATATGATTTAATTATTTAATTAATTATAATTTAATATAATTATTTATTTTAAAGATAACTTGTCACATGACAAATTATCATTAGATATACAAGGTCCCTCTGTAGAGGAACATCCTCTTCTTCTTCTCTCCTCTCCAACGCATGAATCCCTCTGATACTACAGTAAATGCGCTTCAAATTTTCTCCGGTTGGAGATGCTCTAATGGCTCAAGTTGTAAGAGCATCTCCAATGAGAGAAAATTTGAAGCCCTGTGTAGTGCCAGAAGGATTTATGCGTACAATGAGTTATTGAGTTACAAAATGAACATCCCCATACTAAGGATAATAAACATCTTCCCAAAAATTTAAATTGATTTTGGGGTTCACCAAGAATCAAACTCTTGACTTTTTGAATCTAGAGTTCTAATATCATGTCATGATACCACTCATCCCAAAAGTTTTAGCTGATGAGAAAAGGTAACACTAATGGTTATATCTCTAATACTCTCTAAACCTCCATTGTACATCCTATACAAAACTTCTATTGGCTCCTCATACTTTCCCTTTCGAGAAACCTTAGTTTCTCCTCAGGACTCTGTATATCTTTAAAATAGGCTATAACTCGGCTCAGGTAAAATTATAAATCGAAATATGATCAAAACTAAATAAACACGTGTTTTATGGGGAGTACGTGGAAAGTACGTATTTTGGTCTTTATCCTATCAAATTAAACAACTATGTGCCAACCCAAATTGGCACAGAATCTCTCCGTAAATCTCTCTAAACAAGCTCACTAAAGAGCAATTACCACAATATTAGACCCACTAAGTAACCACACAACAATTCTATAAATACATCCACTCCTGACATGAAAGAGGTACACTATTCATTCTGAGTAATTTAATATTCATCTTCTACTCTTATTAACTTGAGCGTTGGAGTTTCTTTGCAGGTCCCAACCTCCTCCGGTGTTCCTTGACGGCTGAAGTATAGCTCGGCGTCTAAAAAGCTCCATACACACGGAAGAAGGAGTTGTACCTCGATTTATATTACTAGACAGGAACAATTATTATTATTATTATTATTATTATTGTTGTTGTTGTTGTTGTTGTTGATACGTCACCAATGTCCTCGGCCGCCCGAAAAGTTCGGCACGTGAACAGATAAGATCGGCCTCACTCATTTGAAAATAGGAAACGTGCTCAACAAATCTAATTACCAAAACAGAATATGATAACCAACCTACAAACTCGGACTTATCCATAGTAAACGGGTAAAACAACTTCTATAAAGCCGAACTCATATTCTCGGCTAAAGGACATGTTCCATTCTCAGTCTTCTATTTTTTACTTAACTGATTCATTGAAGATCATTATTGACTTGAGCGTCGGAGTATCTTTTGCAGGTATTCCCGCCGCGGTGTTCGATCCAGGCCGACGTGTAGCCCTTCCTCTCCGACAACCGCCTGCTCAGAATTGCTAAACCTTGGCCACCCCAGTACCAGGACGAATCACTTGGCGCTCACCGCGGGCCCGGAATATATCTAATCTCACCATCCATTTTATTTAGTTTCTTACCTTGTTTTGCAGGATTCTCGATCCTCGGACATGGCTGACAATGAGAACCCTCAACCCACACAGGCAAAGCTCCTAGCTCAAATAGCCGAACTCCAGGCAGAGGTGCGGAGGATAGCTGAACTGTCCGCACAGAACAATGGAAAGCATGAAGGAGAAACCTCCAAAAGCTCGGCACAGGGCAACATAGATCCCCTGAACATCACTCCACCTAAGGAGAAGCTCACCCTTGAAAACTCCTTTTCTGAAGAGATCATTAAGTTTCAGATGCCAAAAAATTTTGTGCTACCCACGGCACTGGAACCATATAAGGGGTTCGGTGACCCCCGAGCTCACGTCAAGAAATTTCAATCCATGATGTTCTTTAATGACGCTAATAACGAACCAGTGATTTGCCGAGCTTTTTCCACTTATCTTGATGGTACTACATTAGTGTGATTTTCTAAAATATCTGCAAGTTTCATTTCCTCTTTTGAGGAGCTGGCGAGATCTTTTATTGATTAATTTGCGACATCGAGAATATATGTCCATGGATCAGACTACCTGGGAACAATCAAGCAAGGCCAATATGAGAGCTTAAAGGACTACATGACCAGGTTCGCTGAGGCTACTATGGAGATCCAAGACTTGGATCCAGCTGTCCACTTGCATGCCCTCAAAGCTGGCCTCAGACCTGGCAAATTCCAGGAGACCATTACGATAACAAAACCAAAAATACTAGAGGAGTTCCGAGAAAGGGCTGCAGGTCAAATGGAGATTGAAGAACTCCGCGAGGCCCAAAAGCCGGACAAAAAACCACAGCGGAAAGATGAGGAAAAAGCTTTCAGATCACCAGGCAACAAGGATACAAAGAGGCCCTTCAAGCTCACATCAAAATATAACACGTATACCAGATTCAATACCAAGAGAGAAAACATCATCAAAGTGATTCTAAATGCCAAAATCGTGAAGCCACTAGCTCGAACAGGGAACTACCAAGACCAAAGGTTCGTGGATAGAAGCAAGCATTGCGCCTTCCACCAGAAGTTTGGCCATACCACGGATGACTGCATCGTGGCAAAAGACCTGCTCGAAAGACTGGCACGCCAAGGGCTCTTAGACAAATATATCGAAGGTCAGAAAGCCAGAAGGACAAACTCGGACAGGAACGAGCACAAACAAGCAGTGACAGATAAGAACAAAAAAGATCAGACAACTCCTGATCCGCCAAGAGGAATCATCAGCCACATCTCAGGAGGATACGCAGGCGGAGGTGAAACAAACTCGGCCAGAAAACGAAGCTATAGGGCGATGCTGGCAATCGAGGGAATATTGCAGCCAAAGAAGGAGAAGGACCCAGATGTCACAATATCCTTCAATCAATTAGACTTCAGATCAGCAAGCCCTAACCTCGACGACCCAGTAGTAATCTCCATATAGGTTGGAGAGCTATTGGTAAGAAAAACACTACTAAACCCAGGTAGTAGTGCTGATGTTTTGTTTTATTCTACCTTTAAAAAGATGAAGTTATCAGAAAAAACAATACAGCCTTCTTTTGGAGAGCTAATTGGGTTCTCCGGAGAAAGGGTCCCCATCATGGGATACATATGGCTAACGACCACGATGGGAGAGATCCCTATGTCAAAATCTATTGGTATTCAGTACCTAATAGTAGACTGTTATAGCCCTTATAATATTATTATTGGGAGACCCGCCTTGAATATATTCAAAGCGGTAGTGTCCATGTTACACTTGTGTGTTAAGTTTCCAGTACAGGAAAATAGGATAGCAACAGTGTACGCCGACCACCAGGAAGCTCGGCAGTGCTACAATGTCAGTCTGAAACAAAGCCCAGCAAACATGACAGCTCGGCCACAAGTTCAAGCAATACACGACACTGCAGAGATCCTCACGTTGGCCGAGCTCGACCCAAGAGAAGACCTCGGCGAGAGACCCCAGCCAATGGATAACCTCCACCGAGTAATATTAACATCGGATGACAAACAATATACACACATTGGTGAAGCACTAGAAGGAGAGGAGCGCACAAAGCTTATAAGTTTACTGTGCCAGAATGCCGACCTATTTGCATGGACACCGGACGACATGCCTGGAATAAGCCCAGAAGTCATCTACCACAACTTAGCAATTGACAAGGCAGTCCGACCAGTGGCACAAAAGAAAAGAAACCTCGGAGAAGAGAAAAAACAAGCAGCACTAGAAGAAACCAAGAAACTCCTCAGCGCAGGTTTCATAAGAGAAATCCGCTTCACCACATGGCTCTCAAATGTGGTAATGGTAAGGAAAAACTCAGGTAAATGGTGTATGTGCGTCGACTTTACAAATCTAAACAAAGCTTGCCCTAAATATGCTTACCCTTTACCTTGCATTGATAAATTAGTTGATAATGCTTCCGGTTTCAAAAGTTTGAGTTTTATGGATGCATATTCTGGCTACAACCAGATTCTAATGCACCCAGACGACCAAAGCAAAACAGCCTTTATAACACAACATGGAAATTTTTGTTACAAGGTGATGCCTTTTGTTTTAAAGAATGCAGGAGCAACTTACCAAAGGCTAATAGACAAAGTATTCCAACATCAAATAGGTCGGAATATGGAAATTTACGTCGATGATATGGTGGCAAAAACACCTGCACAAGGATCACATTGTGACGACCTGGTAGAAGTCTTCAACCAGATCCGAGCTTATAACATGCGGCTCAACCCGGACAAATGTGCCTTTGGAGTTCACGGGGGGAAATTCCTCGGCTTCATACTAACCTCACGAGGTATAGAAGCCAACCCAGAGAAATGCAATGCAGTCCTGAGCATGACAAGCCCAAAGATAGTAAAAGAAATCCAGCAATTAGCAGGGAGGGTAGCCGCCCTATCACGTTTCCTACCTACAGTGGCAAACCGATCTTATCATTTCTTCTAGACATTCTCTAAGGGCAAGAAATTCACATGGACGGAGGAATGTGAAAACTCCTTTATGGAACTCAAACAGCTCTTAACATCACCACCAATACTCCAGAGACCAAAGGCAGGTAAGCCGTTGTATTTGTATTTATCAGTATCTAACCATGCCATAAGCTTGGTCCTAGTGATGGAAATAGGAAAAAAGCAAAATCCAGTATACTTCATTAGTAAGGTACTACAACCAACAGAAACAAGGTATCCGAAGATAGAGCAGCTAGCATTGGCACTTATCACTACGGCAAGAAGACTGCGACATTACTTTCAAAGCCACACAATCATAGTACGAACAGACCAACCATTAAGGCAGATATTAACCAGACCCGAGCTTGTCGGACGATTAATAAAGTGGTCAATCGAACTCTCCGAGTTCGACATTCAGTACGAGTCGAGAAAAATCCTGAAGTCACAAGTACTCACCGGCTTCGTATCAGAAATGACTAATGAAACACAACACACAGAAGCCAATTGGAGTATACATGTAGATGGAGCATCAAACATAGAAGGAAGCAGAGCTGGGGTACTGCTAAAAGAGGGAGAGAAAGTGATAGCCGAGCAATCACTACAGTTTCGCTTCAATGCGAGTAACAACCAAGCGGAATATGAAGCTCTGCTAGCAGGACTGAAGCTCGCCCAACAACTCAGGATACCTCAAATAACAGTCTACTGCGACTCCTCACTGGTAGTACATCAAATCAAGGGCGAGTACCAGGTAAAAGATCCTTTGCTAGAGAAATATTGGCTCATAACAAAGGATCTTATCTCAAAGTTTAGTAAATTTGATATTATTCATGTAAACCGAGAACAAAACACCAGAGCCGATGTGTTATCCAAGCTAGCCACAACAAGGCAGGCGGAAAACACACCGGCCTTGTCCCAACTAACACTTAACAAGCCAAGATTTGAGCAGGACACAATATTAAGCATCATGCAGGAACCAGACTAGAGAGCTCTTCCGAAGAAGAGCAAGCTTCTACACAGTACTCGAAAATACCCTGTACAGGCGAAGACACTCCCAACCACTTCTCAAATGCATCAGCAACGATGAGGCCAAAGACGTTATGGCAGAAATGCACGAAGGGGTTTGTGGAAACCACATCGGCGGCCAAGCACTGGCAGCGAAGATATTGCGAACAGGATACTATTGGCCGACGATAAAAATGGACTGTATTTCGAAAGTCAAGGCATGTGATAATTGTTAAAAGCACGCCACCCTCTCAGAGATCCCGGTCGAAGAACTCCACACCATAGAGGTAAGCTGGCCTTTTGATAGGTGGGGATTGGATATCCTCGGACCTTTTCCGAAAGCGCCAGGCCAGGTAAAGTTCCTTTTAGTATCAATAGACTATTTCTCTAAGTGAATAGAAGCACAACCACTAGCACATATAACGGCAGAAAAAGTGCGATCTTTCCTATGGAAAAACATTATATGTAGATATGGTATCCCAAGAGAGATAATCTCGGATAATGGAAGACAATTTACAGACCATAAATTTGCTGCCTTTTTAACAAATTTTAGCATTAAACATCATTTCAGCTCAGTCAAGCACCCGTAAACTAACGAGCAAGTTGAATCAGCTAACAGAATTATCTTACAAGGCTTAAAGAAAAAGCTCGGCGAGGCCAAAGGAGAATGAGCTGACCTCATTCCAGAAATCCTATGGAGTCATAATACCAGCATCCAATCTGCTACATGAGAAACTCCCTTCAAACTAGTATATGGTGCAGAAGCACTGATCCCGGTAGAGGTCAGCGTCCCAACTTTAAGGGCCGAGCTTTATGATCAATCGAACGACTTGCAAGCTCGAACAGCCGAGCTGGATCTTGTGGAAGAAGAAAGAGACATCTCAGCCATAAAGCAACGAGCCAGGAAACAGTTCATAGAGCGAAGACAAAACAAAAGAGTAGTTCATAGGTCCTTCAATAAAGGAGACCTTGTACTCAGGCGAACAGAAGAAGTTCGGAAAACTCCAGCACATGGCAAATTAGCAGCAAATTGGGAGGGACCTTTCCGAGTTCTCCAGAATCTCGGAAAGGGGGCTTACAAACTAGAAACTCTTAAAGGAGATCAACTTCCAGGAACATGGAATGTCTCCTCACTAAGGGAATATCAATAATGACACATGCTGTAAATCCGCGAATGATGGTACTCTTTTTTCCCTTCGAAGGTTTTTTCCCAAAACACATGGGTTTTACTCGGAGAGGGTTTTAACGAGGCCGGACGCCACAAATCATTATATAAATGTCACTTATATTGCAAGCAAAACATTTATGTTATCATAATAGCTAGCAGATATTTCAGTCAATAACAGTCAAAATAATCCGAGCTTCATACTCGGAAACTAAAAAAAATGTACGCCGAGCATAGTACTCGGAAAAATCCAAACAACAAAAGCAAATCAAGTTTTTACAACAAATTGTAAGGGCTTACTCCGCCTTATCACCTATACTAGAGCCACCACTCTCCTTATTGATAACCTCATCATCAAAAAAATGGCCGTCGACGACCATCTTCATTACGTAAACACCATTGCTATTGCAAAACAAAACCTTACTGTTATCATAACTTTGCCAAAATATCATATCTTATAAAAGGCTAAACAGTCACCATAAAACCGAGCTCCATACTCGGAAACCAAAAAATCACAACCGAGAATAATACTCGGAATTATCCAAAATGCAAAACAAACAAGTTAAATACAAGTTCTAAGGCCAAAGTGCCATATATAGAGCTTACAAAATAAAGCATAAATAAAGGCCTAATCTGCCTTATCACCAATGCTGGACTCCTCACTATCACTTCCAGCAGCAGCCTCGTCATCCACAAGCTGGCCATTCACGACCACCTTCATAACATCAAGCCTCGAAGCATCGGCTTCCGAGTAGAGCACCTTAACCTGAGAAACAGCACGCTCAAAACCTTGAGCAAAAGCCTCATAAATTCCACTCTCTAACTCTTTAATCCGAGCAGAAAGTTGATCATTCTCAGACCCCATAGTCTTCAATCGTTCAGAAGACGCCTGATGCAGCCGCCTCTCCTCAGCCAATTCCAGCTATTTCTTCTCTATGGAAGAAGATAGCTCAGCAATTTTTCCCTCCTTTTCCTGGATGATTCCAGACAGCTCCTCAACACGGGAAGCTTCCTTCTCTTCCCAACCCAAAGCGAGCTCCTGTGCCCTACCAATAGCCACAATACGAGCACCAATCACCTACAAAAAGAAAACAATTAATAACAACATCACAAGAACACCATGCACAACACTGCAACAGTTAGTTATACCTGAAGAAACCGGCTAACACCAGCTCGACCCACTTCATCAATCATCTTCATGTCATCCGGAAAATAGCAAAGCTCGTCAGCCATAGTACTAAAAGGGTAAATCTTTGCCCATAAAGATCTAGCATGCTCATTTTCATCATATCCATAAAGCCTTTTCTGCGATTCATACGTAGACTCAACCATTTGCAGTATCATTGAAGACTCTCTTTTACTGTCCAATACCTCGGCGAGACCACCTTTCACCTGTCCTCTCTTCCGTTTAGACTTCTGCACGGGGCCATATTGAACCATCGCAGCAGTAGGACCTAAACTTCCTTCTCACTTTTCTTGTGTTGGTTGAAGTAAGACTTCAAACCCGCAGTGGTAACAGCAGGAGCTTTCTCGGCTGCAAATCAATAATAATCAAATCAGGAGGGACATGTCAAAATAAAAAAGTAAAACAAACATAGTAAAACAAATTACCTATGTGCTCATACACAGCCTGCCTATCAGTATCCCATTTCAACATTTCAGCAACCGACAACAAACCTTTTGGACCCAAAGACTTAAACAAGAAATCCATCACGATATCATCGTCAAGAAGCCTATCATCTACGTCCAGTGCTTGATATGGCTCGGGACACCAAAATAAAGGGAACCTTTCGACTAAGTGCTCGTTCAAATAAAAGGGGAATTCCTCAGGAACACTTCTAACCTTTACAAACATGGATTTGAAATCTTTAAACGAAGATTTATATAAACCGAATATAGCCCGACGAGGATAGCTACTAAGGTTCATCCACAAACCCCGACTCACCCTTTTCGCTTGAAATAAAGAGAAAAATAGCCTGAAAGACGGCGGCTGATCTAACAGTTCCATCAATATCTCGAACGCCCGAACGAAACCCCAAGAATTAGGGTGGAGCTGGGTTGGGGCGCAATTTAACCAATACAAAACCCCACACTCAAACTCGGTAAAGGGAAGCTTCACGCCCAGCTCAGTGAACAGACAGCTATACATGTAGAAGAAGGACCAATCATTTAATCGGTCACAGACCCGGTCATCCCTCCCGCAAGGTAATAACTCTATCCTAACGTTACTACCATCTCTGACCCAAATATTCGACCCCAACAGCCTCACCGACTCCTCATCATCGAACTGAGACACACGCTCTTTTACCCTAGCATCAACCCAACCATATGGGTCACCCACATTACAGTTCTCCATCAAGGGCAACGAAAGAGAAAGCAAGAAAGCAAAGAAGAAAAGCAGGGAAGAATCAACACTGACCTTGCTTACTCATTTTCAGACAGGAAGAGAAATAAACTTTTTTCCAAAACCCAGCAGTTTGAAAGAAAAGAGAAGTACAACAAAAGATAACCTCTATAAAACAAACGGTTATTAAACCCCTTGCATTCAATCCAGATTGTTAAAAAAGAGAAGCATTAACTCACTGAGAAATCCAACGGACAGGGGTGCCTCGGAAAACGGAGCACGTTTCACATCAATCGTGTCATAATGGCGCGAAGAACGAAGCCATTACTACATACGAAAACGTTTTACATTCTGCACAGAACCAGGTCGAGCTTGGGGGCTGTAAGGAACATACACGGCAACGATTCAGCGGCCGAGGCTTGTGACATCCCTGATTCGAAAGCTCGCCTTAGTCCTGTCCAAACCAAGGCAAGCTTGGGGGCTATGATACATCACCACTATCCTCGGCCGCCCGGAAAGCTCGGCACGTGAACAGATAAGATCGGCCTCACTCATTTGAAAATAGGAAACGTGCTCAACAAACCTAATCACCAAAACAGAATATGATAACCAACCTACAAACTCGGACTTATCCACAGTAAACGGGTAAAACAACTTCTATAAAGCCGAACTAATATTCTCGGCTAAAGGACAGGTTCCATTCTCAATCTTCTATTCTTTACTTAACTGATTCACTGAAGATCATTATTGACTTGAGCGTCGGAGTATCTTTTGCAGGTATTCCTGCCGCGGTGTTCGATCCAGCCGACGTGTAGCCCTTCCTCTCCGACAGTCGCCTGCTTAGAATCGCTAAACCTATTATTATTATTATTATTATTATTGAGTGACTATATATATATATATATATTTAATGAATAAATTTATCATTATTTTTGTCAAAAAAATACAAAAAATATGTACAATATTATTGTGTAATTAATAATAATTATTATTTTATTTTATTTTTGGACGAATCACTATTATGTCTAACAGAGAGAAACGTTGAGGATTGATTTGTACATTAGTTTTTCTTGTGGACTAAAATGTCCGTTTTTAAAATCTTTGGGAACTGATCTGGGTAATTACTCTGCCAAAAAATGAACTGGGACTGTCTGTCGAAGTAAAACCTTGGGGATTGATCTGTCATCTGTGTATTAATTTTTCTTGGGGACTAAAATGTCCGATTCTAAAATTCTTGGGGACTGATTTGGGTAATTACTCTAAATATTATGTATATTATTATATTAAATTATAATTAATTATTTTTATTTACATAAAAAATAAATTAATATTTTTACACCTAACGAAGAAATATTAAATTATAATTAATATTTTTATCACAACCTCAACTAGAAGAGAGATTTTGTACTATACCATTAATTTTTTTTAAAAAATGCCCAACTTTAAAATAGACATCACCATAGACAGTTGAAAGAGGAATTGATTGAACACATGCCAATTTTACAATTCTTGTCATCAATTATAGACCTTAGTTATGTTTTTCTTTGTATTAAGTAATTTTACAAATTAGTATAATTCCAAATTATATATTGTATATCATTGTTATATATGAATTTTTTTAATATTAATATCTTTTAATAGTGAATTATTTTTAAATTTATAAATTTAAATAATATTTTTGAAAACAAATAATTACATTAATTTTAAATATTTTAATTAATTAATTAAGTAGGACCATAACAGAGACTAAAATTAGTTCCTCCTAATGGAGAAGAGAAAGTTTTTTTGAATTCTTATTTACTGTTTATGACGTAAAAGGTGATGTAAAGTTATTTTTTATGACAGGCCATAAATAGGAACTGAAATAAGTTCCTTATTGGAGATGGTCTAAGATATATCTGTAAATTTTGCTTTTTGTTTTCCAAATTAACTTTGCATATTAGATGATTTTTTGTATTCAATGTAGGCTTCCCCATTGCTCTTCTATTCTATTTATGTCACTCATCTGAAGTCTACATCTCGGATCATAAATCCAGGTCTCATAACTGGAGGAATCATTCTGAAATATTTGGTAAAAGAAACGACCCAAGCTTCTCTGCGTAGCATATCCAACCTGAAAACATATGTTTGACAACACCACAATCAGTTAGCATTTCTCCCTCCTACTTGAATCCTCACTAAAACACATTCTAAATATTTCAAAAGTAAGATTTTGGGTTCCCCCTTCCTGATCTCTCTAACTCGGTAACTCCAAATGAAATACGACAAGCCACTAGCAACCGAAGAAAGAAGCCATTTTTCCTGAATAAACCAATGCTATATTTTCAGAATAGAGTTCCAACTAAGACAGATGAGGAATTACTTGTGTTTTCATTTTATCATAAGTATACTTTTTTAAGGAACAAAATAAAAAAAGAAACCAACAATCCTTGTAGACATTCATCATGGCCCACAACTGTTTTTGAAATTTTGATCGTCTCATATCCAACATTATAATTAGTAAAATAACCCCCCAAAACGGAAAAACAGGCCAATGCTCACATATCCTCATCATGAGAGCATTTTGCCAGTGGCTTTCTGGCCTCCACCTCCTTCAATCTCACCTCCATCATAGCCACTTCTCACTGCCACAATTCCTTGATGTGTGAACCCATAGCCAGCCTTTGCACCAACGCAGCCCCTTTTCATGAGTCATGACCACATCGACATTTGGTTTTTGATGCAGCTCCTAGATAAAAATTGGCCCTTTGGTCTTGTCAGGTGGGTCTTCTCTCTATGATGGTAAAATGCATGAGGTTTCACTTGGGCAGCAGGATGCCATATTGTATAATGTACAGGTCTTCCTATGATATGTCTAATAAGTTTAATGCAAAACAAAATCATAACTATAGCGGGCAAAAAAACGAACCAGAACAGAAAACAAGGGAGAAGAATGTTAATGGAGGGAAACCTGTCCATAAGCAAATAATGAACTATTAAGACCAGCAAAGCAATTCTAGCAAGGCAACCGAACACGCTCAAAAATTCAAGCTGCAAAATGGTGTCAAGTTCATTGAACACTGAAAATTAAGTAATTTGAATAACATAGAGAATCAATTTAGCAGAAATAAAAAAAGAAAAAAAAAATGTCTAAGTTGCTTCCATGTGAACAACAGAAACAAGGATGAAAGTCAAGTCATTAATCAATATGAGATGGAATAATGAAAAATATGATCGATTTGCTACAAATATACAGGGATTCCTCCTCTTCATAGAGGCATTACAGTAGGTGATTAGCTAAAACTATGGAAAACACTAATCCTAAAATTAAGAAGGATATGATGAGAATAAGATACCTTATATCATCTCTGCTGTTTCAATTGGCGCATCTATCTTGGTTATAAAACAATAGCAGAAGCGTATGTAAAGAATCCGTGAATCTTGTGACAATGGAAGAATGAGTCGTTTTAGTGATATTACCAATAATCACCACAAGAACATGATCCATCTTTAAAATGGTGGAATCTATTAATATCTCTGACAATAATTTCCCGCGACACAATTTTGCATACAAATTTGAAAAAGGTGTGGCAATCAACACAAACTCGTAGATTCTTCTTCACCCTTATCGGGGCTCCAGGTGATGTAGCAATTAAACCAAAGGCTACAGCAAGTTTCTCACTATGGTGATATAATAGCTTCTCCTTTTCACTTTGGTTCACGTTATGTAAATCGATGTCTATGATGGGCCTATATCCAACTTTACTTAGAAGATCACTCAATTCATCTAGTTTTTCATATATTTCATCACTTCTAGAATGACTTCTGTCTCCAACAATGAACGTATATACCTTGTCTTTGACCTCAAGCCAACTCATTCCAGGCTCCTTCTTTACATTGCTCTCCTTCATAAGTTTTCTAACCTTTGCAAC
>NC_029790.2:19221738-19225110 GCF_000816755.2 Arachis ipaensis | reverse complement strand
TGGGTACCGGATTTCTCTGGCTCAAGACCAAAAAGCATCTCTGCAGCTTTCTGACCAACTTCTACGTTTTTATGGATTCTTGCTGCTCCAAGAAGCGCCCCCCAAACTGAGGCATCAGCTTCAAATGAAATGGAATTTACGAGTTCCATTGCTTCATTCAATTTCCCTGATCGTCCAAGTAGATCAATCATACAAGCATAATGCTCTTGTGTAGGTTTAATACCAAATTTTTCTTCCATTGTTTCAAAATACTGCTTTCCCTCATTTACCAACCCACAATGATTACATGCATAAAGAACACTTACTAAAGTAATATGATTGGGCGGCACACCATCTTCAAGCATTTGACTGAACAACTGAAGAGCCTGTTTACCTTGGCCATGTTGAGCCAACCCCCCAATCATTGCAGACCATGAGACTATTCCTCTCTTTGGTATCTCAGAAAAGGCGCGACCAGCATCCTCTATGCTTCCACATTTTGCATACATATTAACCAGGGAATTGCTTGCAAAAATATCAGACATAAATCCAAACTTGATGGTATGGACATGTAATTGTTTCCCTTGTTCATACGCAGACAGATTTGAACAAGCATTTAAAAGAGAACTGCAGACAAATGCATCTGGCTTGATATCTGCATGTTGCATTTGCAGATATAGCTTCAAAGCCTCCTCTCCATCCCCATATTGAGAATATGCTGTTATCATTGATGTGTAAGCCACCAAATCTTCCCAAGTTCGTTCTTCAAATATTTTTGAAGCTTCACCTATGTAGTTACACTTTCCGTATCCATCTAGTAGGCTGTTTATTACATAGAAATCAGAATAAATTCCATATTTGATGGAAAGTGCATGAAGTTGCTTGCACATCTTAATTGCCATCAAGCTGGCAACGGATTTGAGAACAGTTGATAAAGTAGTTTGGTTGAAATCTGTATCCTCATGATGCAATTTAGCAAAAAGGGAGACTGCTTCTAAGTCATCACCACAAAGTGAGTAACCAGAAATCAAAGCATTCCATGCAATGATATCCTTCTTTGGCATCAGTTCAAAAGCTCTTCTAGCATCATCCATCATTTCACATTTTGAATACATGTCTATTAGCCCAACTGCAGAAAATAAATCTGAATTAGTATCTATCTTTAACAAACTAGAATGTAACTGCCTGCCCAAATCCTTCAACCCCATTGCAGCACAGCACTTTAGAGCACTCGAGAAGGTAAACAAATTAGGACAAGTTCCAGAGCTTTTCATCTCATCCAAAAGCATCAAAGCTAAATCATTACACTCATGAAGAACACAACCAGCAATAACTGCATTCCAAGACACAATATCAGGGTGCTTAATTTCTCGAAAAACAGCAACAGCATCTTTACTCTCCCCAGCTTTTGCATACATGTCAACTAATGCATTTTTGGAAAATTGATCTGAATCGTGTCCCAACTTCAGCAAAATCCCATGAAGCATCCTTCCTAGACCACCATCCCGCAGTCCAGCACAGGCATTCAATATGATCGAAAGGCTAAATTCATTAGGCCTCACTCCTCTCTGAACCATGTCCCTGAACAAATCCACTGCTTCGACATAGAAATCACTCTGCATATAACAGGAGAACAAGGCATTCCACAAAACAACATTTCTTTCCTCTATTGTGCCAAATAATCTCCTAGACTCACCTAGCTGCCCACACTTGGCATACATAACAACCAAAGCATTAGCAACAAAGCCATCAGAATCAAAACCTGTCACCACAGTCATCCCATGAACCTTCTTGCCCATGTTCAAGTCCTTCTTGATGGAGCATGCCTTAAGGACGCTAGGGAATGTGAACTCATTGCACTTAACACCCAACATGCACATGTCACTCAAGGCTGAAAGAGCTTCATTAACAAGCCCATTCTGCACAAACCCAGATATTAAAGCAGACCAAGAAACCAAATCTGGTTCAGCACTTTGATCAACCAACTTACGGGCAACCCCAAAATGGTGACACTTGGAATACATTGTCACAAGGTGGTTCTTTAGGCTTTGGTTGTTGGAAAACCCAAATTTGATCATATGGGCATGGACCACCATGCCTAAATGGAGGGACTTAGTGGCAACACATTGAGACAACAGGTTGGAGTAGGATATTGAGGGTTGTGTGGAGTATTGAGATGTTAAATCTACAGCGGCTTGTGAAACAAAGGTTTGAATGGTTGGGTTCTTGAACGGGAGGTACAAGCGTTGGAAAATTGAGTGAGGCAAAAATTTAATATACCAAAGCCTTAGACGGGTTCTGTTCATTGACACCATAGTAACACTGTTCCATGAATGTTGTAAACCTACAAGGTAGTTGTTGGTGTCTAACTAACCAAAATGGTGATGGTGTAATTAGTATAATTGGGCAAGGCCTAGTTACAACAATAAGATTACCTCTAAGTAAACATAGTATAAATAAGAGTAAACACTAGCGTTACAATTTCACGAAAAGTGATGAAATGAACTATTTTCTTCTCAAATTCCTCTTCTGAATTATAATTCTTCTTCTTCCTTATCCTACACCAACACAATCACATTCATCAAGATGCACACAAAAACCACAATTCCAATCCTCAACCCTGTGTATTAATAGAATTGATATGGTTTTAACAAAAAGAAAAATCAAATGTTGGGTTGGGTCAGAAAACGAATCACTTTCAGATAAAACAGTATGAATGAATGCCAAACACGAACTTCAATATCAAATATTGGGTAAATTGGCTTACAGGAAAGCAAAGATGAAAACTTGAGGTGCGGCCTGGCCACTTTATTTTTATTTTTTATTTTGTTTTCCAGATTGAAGAGCACCACCAAGTTCAAGGGTATCGGCAAAGTAGCAGAACACGCAACAATGGGCATGCTAATTATGTTGATGCAGTTCAGGGCAGCAAAACACTGGCAGACGGGCGTCACTGTTAAAGAGAAGCAAAAGTCAGGAAAAAAAGGAAGCTAAAGGTTGAGAGATGGGCGGCTGCAAGGAGGGAAGGGAGACTCAGCCTCAGACTGAGTGAGTGTGACTGCTCAGGCCGGGAGGGAGGGGACGCTTCGTTTCTATGGACTATGGAGAGGGGGAAAAAAAGAGCATTTACCCAAATAGATCCTAAAAAGTTTTAGGTCGTTACGTTGAAGTGAGGTTCTTGAAGTTTATAAAAGTAAGATATATAGGTTCTTTCAATATTCTTTTAAGAATTTATTTGTCCAAATAAAAATTAAGATGAGACTTATGTATTTTACTTTTCTAAAGTTAAGAGATCTCAATGCAATAAAAAAATTTTAGAGACAACAAAATCCAACACAAAATTCTTTAGGGACTTATTTGGGTATATACCAAGGTTCTCAAAATTGAACCGTT
>NC_029790.2:19203691-19221204 GCF_000816755.2 Arachis ipaensis | reverse complement strand
CGTAATTCAACTGGAATAACTATTTTATAATAAAATAATAAATAGAATATAAATAAATACATTAAAATATAATTATAGTCTAACATAAATCTTAAAATATCATTCAAATTTAAAGTATTATAACAACCAATGTCTTATGATGTTATCAAAGTACAAACTCAAAAGTCAAATAACAAAAGAAAATATCCAAATATAAAATGTCAACGTGAAAATTTCTCATCAATCATAAAAAATCCGCAAAAACTTATACAGAAGAATCAAAAGATGCACAAATGAGTGTTTTTTGGTTGACCCTATCATCCATGATTGAAAGAAAAATTCATTGAATTAACTAACTAATTCAATTTATGCTTTTCTTTATTGAATTAACTTCAAAACTGGCCAATTTATGTTAGCACAACAATTAACAACTTTGACAAAAACTGACAAGATTTAACATAGATTAACAAAGTTTTTAACATAATTTTAAGTTTTTAACAAGGCAAGTACAACAATTAACAAAGTTTCCCAATTTTAACAAACTCAGCACAATGATTAAGAACAGAAAAAAGCACTGAATGTCTGAACGAGGACAAAATTGATCATCAAGAAAATTTAACAACGAAAGAAAAAAAAAATCAAGATTGAGAAGTGAATCAGTAACAAAGTTATCAAATTATCATCAAGCATCAAGACAGTAACAGAGTTATCGAATAAAATATCATCAGGGAGCAAACTCAGCAAAGCCAATCAACCAAGAACAAACACTGAGAACTGAGCCACTGACTGAGCATTCGAGGCATTACCTCCGGAGTGGGTAGTAGGTTTGAGGGAGAGCGCCGGACGTCGGGAAGCTGGCGATAAACACTGGCGAGCTGGCGACGGACGATGGGGAGCTGGCGACGAACACTGGCAAGCTGCCAACGCACACGACGGACGGACGACGGGCAAGAGCTGCGGAGCAGGACCTGGAGATGCTCACGTTGGCGAACTAAGGGAGGATCTTCGAGCACGACGAACCAAGAGGATTAGCGAATGACCGGGTGAGACAGGAGGGCGGCGCGACGGGCGGCTAGGGTGAGACGAACGGCGGCGCGATGGAAGACCTTTGGAACTTGGAAGAGCTGCGTGAGGGAGAGGAGAGTGAAAGACTGAACTCAGAACGGCAAACCCTTTCCCTTTTTTTTTTAATTAAATATCAAAACGGTGTCATTTAAGATGGGTATCGGTTCGGTTCAACCGACCGAGAACCATCCAGGTCAACAGTTTTAGCATGGTTTTTTCATTGACGGTTTCTTTCGGAAGACCGAATGGGGTAATACCATCGGTTCACGGTCCGACTAATCGGTCTGATCTGGTTTTTAGAACTATAGTATATACTCAAAAAAATATATAGAAAAACCAAAATTATAAAAACTAAGAGCTGGTGACGACGACGGCGAGCTGGCGAAGAACACTGGCGAGCTGCCAAGGCACACGACGGACGGACGACGGGCAAGAGCTGCGGAGCAGGACCTGGAGATGCTCGCGTTGGCGAACTAAGGGGGGATCTTCGAGCACGACGAACCAAGAGGATTAGCGAACGACCAGGTGAGACAGGAGGGCGGCGCGACGGGCGGCTAGGGTGAGACGAACAGCGGCGCGATGGAAGACCTTTGGAACTTGGAAGAGCTGCGTGAGGGAGAGGAGAGTGAAAGACTGAAACTCAGAACGGCAGAACCCTTTTCCTTTTTTTTTTTTTAATTAAATATCAAAACGGTGTCATTTAAGATGGGAACCGGTAGTATAAGTGATTCGGTTCATTATTAAAAACCGCTCATGACAGAACCGGAGGAAAACCGTTAAACCGGCCGGTTTTCCTAATGCGACGTAGTTTCGAGAGAGAGAGAGAAAGGGGGGAAGAAGAAGAAGAACGCGTTGCTGGTCTTCGTTACTTTCATTCATTCCTTCACTCAAAGAAAACAAAATGGAAAAACCCTAGCTAGCCTTCACCACCGCCGAATGCGGTGATCCACTGCCGACGTTCGTGGCTGTCCGAGGAGTCTTTCTTCGTACTGTCGGCGTTATCCAAGTCAAACCCCTTGTTCGCTGTCTTCTTCCTCGCTCGGCCCATCCTCCATCGGATTCGTCCTGCTCGCGGTCGTCCTGTCACCGTCGTCGTCGTCTCGTCGCCCTCTCAAAGGTCAGTGGCTTTGGTGTGCACTTGTTCTTCATTTTTCGTTTTATTCTCTGACTCTCTGTTCTGAAATCAACAAATCATTGAATGATTATAGGGTTTTGTGTTTTTGTTGAAATCATTGATTTGCTCTGGCTTTGGCTTGCTGCTGTGGGTTCTGGTGTGCTGTTATGTGTTTTGTGGCTCCGCTGTGCTGCTGCTGCTTTGTGTTTTTGTTGAAATCATAAACGATTAATAGCGAAATTTCCAATAAACAATAGAAACTATAAACGATTCTCTATCCTGTTTTAATATAATTACAATATTCTGCATATCATCATCAACTATGATTTTGATATGTGTTTTTATCACGTATAAATTGCAATGAAATTTAAACGTAAATGTGTTGATATGTTGGTGTATATTCCTTGCCAGGGAAAACGGATGGAGCTTTTGTGCATCAAACAATGGATAAGTGGCCTTCTTCCAACCGTGAGTGAGTTTAAATTGTTTAAAGCTGTTATTCTATTTTATTATATTGAAATAAATCAAATAATTGATTCATAATACAGATTATTCACTAAGTAATTTATATGGCTCTTGCATCTTCTAGGCTATTCTTTAAAAGCTGCTTTGATGATTAACTATGACCCAGTTGGACCATCTCTCTGTCTACCATGTAAGAGGAATTATAATTTACAACTTATATTGAAAATTATTACTGTATTTTTTTTTCCAGAAATAATGGATTGATTTATAATGAATTGGATGCTGACCTCTTTGTTGATTTCATATACAGACTGTAAATATATAAATGACAAACAGAAAATTTCATAGTTAGATATATACAATAATTAATGTAAGCTTGAATTATCTCTTCATAAAAATTGTTTTTCCACTTGAAATTGCTTAATTTTGAAGTACATCTTGCGTTGGTGTGTTTAAGAACTTTGGTAACTGTATACCACCAACTAACTCTGGTTTAAGATGATAGAGGAGCTATATTGAATTATTCTTTTAAGTGTACATCATATGTGACATTAGCCCTATTTTTCTGCATTCTAATTCTTGATTTACTAATTGAAATTATGTCAATTAAAGAAAAGTGGCTTAGTGCATGGTGCATAAAACCTGTTGGTGGAGCACTTGTTAGGCAGGAACCAGAATATTTCTTATTAGCCTGTAAGTACATGAGTCTAAATTTCAATTTCAGAATATTAATTTTTCATTTTATTTTATTTTTTTCAAAAGAAATAGAATTTTAAACAGATTCTTATTGTTATTTATTTATTTTATTCTTATTGTTATTTTATTTTATTATAAAACGATTTTTTTCGGTTAAACCATAGTTAGTCCAATTGAACCAATAAATTAGTTACTAGAACGATTTGATGATTAATCCGATTTTTAAAAACATATTTTTCTTTTAAAAAAAAAAGTGGTACTTTTAAATTTAAAAATATAACAAATTAACAGAATCGGTTACTTTGGCCGCAAAGATTTCATAGTAGTAAAAGATTTATAAAGATCTTCAAAGATTATATCTCTTGAATAAGATAAGATAAGATAATACCCGAAATTATTATATTTATAATTTGTAAATAAGAGATATAAACCAAAAAATAAGAGAGTCGTGGCTGTTATCTACATCATATAAATACAACACAAACTCACGAGTCAGTGTATACACTATACACATAGTCTTTGAACTCCAAACATTTTTGGTTTTCTGATTAATCAAATAGTTGAAGCAATACATTATTATTATTGTTAGTGATGGGTTCGCCGGTGAAGAAGATCATGCTATGCAGTTCGGAAAAGGAGATTTTCAGTGTGGAAGAACAAGTGATGGTGCAACATTCGGTGATCATAAACAACATGATCGAAGATGGGTCGTACAACCATGAAGAGAGCAAGATTCCATTGGATTGCGTTGACTCCAAGACTCTCAAGAAGGTCATCGATTATTGTACACATCACACTCACCACCACAACGACAACCAAGAAGATCTTGAGGCTTGGGATGCTCAATTTCTCAATGTTGATTCTAACGGCCTTTATGATTTGTTGATGGTGATTAATCCTCTTATTCTCTTTTTTTCTCATACACTACTGCACATGCATGTTATGAATATAGATATACTATGATATATTGACGAAGATGACTGAAAAAAAAATAAAAACTGCTTTTGATCTCTCTTCAATTTTTATAATCGCCATTTTTTTTTGTCTTTCCACTGAAAATTAATTAAAAACAAAAAAGAAAAAATATTCTTTTTCCCACAGCTTTTGGTCTTTCTGAACAAAACCGCTTTCTGGGTTCAAACTTTGATAAATGTGTCAAGTGTTGAATATAGCCTTTTATTGTTGTATGGGTGAGTGTGTAATGTGAGTGGATTGTGGTATTTAGAATTAGGGTAAAAAATTAATTTTTAGTTAGTAGTAATTTTAAAATAAATCTCAATTTTTTAGAATTTAGCGTTTTTGGTTAGAATTTAAGAAAAAAAAAATTTCACATCTTATGTTCGTAGTTAATTTTTAAAACTTTTAGATTTTTTAATAAGTATATGTCTACCATGTAAGAGGAATTATAATTTACAACTTATATTGAAAATTATTACTGTATTTTTTTTTCCAGAAATAATGGATTGATTTATAATGAATTGGATGCTGACCTCTTTGTTGATTTCATATACAGACTGTAAATATATAAATGACAAACAGAAAATTTCATAGTTAGATATATACAATAATTAATGTAAGCTTGAATTATCTCTTCATAAAAATTGTTTTTCCACTTGAAATTGCTTAATTTTGAAGTACATCTTGCGTTGGTGTGTTTAAGAACTTTGGTAACTGTATACCACCAACTAACTCTGGTTTAAGATGATAGAGGAGCTATATTGAATTATTCTTTTAAGTGTACATCATATGTGACATTAGCCCTATTTTTCTGCATTCTAATTCTTGATTTACTAATTGAAATTATGTCAATTAAAGAAAAGTGGCTTAGTGCATGGTGCATAAAACCTGTTGGTGGAGCACTTGTTAGGCAGGAACCAGAATATTTCTTATTAGCCTGTAAGTACATGAGTCTAAATTTCAATTTCAGAATATTAATTTTTCATTTTATTTTATTTTTTTCAAAAGAAATAGAATTTTAAACAGATTCTTATTGTTATTTATTTATTTTATTCTTATTGTTATTTTATTTTATTATGGAACAATTTTTTTCTGTTGAACCATAGTTAGACTGATTAAACCAGTAAACTAGTGACTAGATCGGTCCAATTTTCAGAAAACACTATATTTTTCTTTTAAAAAAAAAAGTGGTACTTTTAAATTTAAAAATATAACAAATTAACAGAATCTGTTACTTTTGCCGCAAAGATTTCATAGTAGTAAAAGATTTGTAAAGATCTCCAAAGATTATATCTCTTGAATAAGATAAGATAAGATAATATCTAAAATATTTATAAGTTGTAAATAAAAGATTTAAACCAAAAAATAAGAGAGTCGGTGCTGTTATCTACATCATATAAATACAACACAAACCCTTGAGTCAGTGTATACACTATACACACATAGTCCTTGAACTCTAAACACTTTCGGTTTTCTGATTAATCAAATAGTTGAAGCAATACATTATTATTATTGTTAGTGATGGGTTCCCCGTTGAAGAAGATCATGCTATGCAGTTCGGAGAAGGAGATTTTCAGCGTGGAAGAACAAGTGATGGTGCAACATTCGGTGATCATAAACAACATGATCGAAGATGGGTCGTACAACCATGAAGAGAGCAAGATTCCATTGGATTGCGTTGACTCCAAGACTCTCAAGAAGGTCATCGATTATTGTACACACCACACTCACCACCAGAACGACAACCAAGAAGATCTTGAGGCTTGGGATGCTCAATTTCTCAATGTTGATTCTAACGGCCTTTATGATTTGTTGATGGTGATTAATCCTCTCATTCTCTTTTTTTCTCATACACTACTGCACATGCATGTTATGAATATAGATATACTATTATATATTGACGAAGATGACTGAAAAAAAATAAAAATTGCTTTTGATCACTCTTCAATCTTTATAATCGCCATTTTTTTTGTCTCTCCACTGAAAATTAATTAAAAACAAAAAAGAAAAAATATTCTTTTTCCCACAGCTTTTGGTCTTTCTGAACAAAACCGCTTTCTGGGTTCAAACTTTGATAAATGTGTCAAGTGTTGAATATAGCCTTTTAGTGTTGTGTGGGTGAGTGTGTATTGTGAATGTGTTGTGGTACCTAGAATTAGGGTAAAAAATTAATCTTTAATTAGTAGTTTAATAGTAATATTATATTTTTAATTAATTTTTATTAGAATTTAGAATTTAAAATTTAGAATTTAAAATAAAAAATTTTTTAATTGATTGGTTTTCATCATATACTAACTTTTAAAAAAGTTTCTTATATATAATAGTATATACTTCTAGAGTTCTAGTCTTCTACTATATTTTGCTCTTTCCTTTATTGTTAATGTTAATGTTGATCACATTACCCTCTTAGATTTATTGGCAGCATTTGTAGAACAAACATAAAATAGCATTAATTAGTACCCATTGTAAATTAATTTTGGTATATTTGTATTGATTTCTTTATTGTAAATTTAGGCAGCAAATTATCTTGAGATTAGAAATCTCTTGGATCTGATATACGGAACTATAAAAAATATGATAAAGGGAAAGAAAATAGATGAGATACGCAGAATCTTCAACATCAAAGATCATGGCTTCACTCCTGAAGAGGAAGAACAAAATCGCAAGGAGTACCCACATTTTTATTAGAACAAATCTTGTCTACTCTTTAATTTTATTCTATATGATGATCAACACCTAGTATTCAACATGGGGATGTAAGAAAGTGTTTTGGCTCTTTTGATATCGTACCATTTTCTTTTCAATTGTATATTTAGTTAAAGGGTCCATCTAGTGTACAGATGTAGTTTGGTACAGATTTACAGATTTTTGTTTTTATTTGGTTGTTTATTGATTTAAAAGCGTGTCACTAAAAGTGTTACTTAAAGAGAAAGTGTTACCCTTAATCGTTAACTTGGCTCTGATACCAATTTTTAACATTTGACTTTTCTTTCTTTTTCGAAATTAATTCTTCATATTTTACTTCAAATAAGATTATAATTTGTATAGATTCAATTGGTGGTGTAAATTTATAATCTAAAGTATTGACCATTTCTATTATTTCTCTTGTGTGATTATTTATTATTAGTCCTTGATTCTTATTTTTATAGTTTTTTCAATCTTGTTTTAGTTTATAATATTTTTTTTTGCATGGATTATTGTATATAAAATCTTTTATCTGTTTGTCTTTTTCTTTAATATAATTTCTCAAATCTTCAAGAACTTCTTTTATTTCTACACTTTCTGTTGTTTCTAAATATCTTTTTAATTTTTCAACTTCATTCTCCATTTTTTCTTTCAACAGTTTTAATTCTTTTAAGTCATAATATGGTTTTCCAGGCATTTATAAATTTTTTAAGTTTAATTCCAACTTGTTTATATTTATTCTTATTTCTATCATTTTTATTATAAGGTCATCAATTTCGATCTGAAGATTATTTAATTCCCTTTTATATTCCTTTATTTTACTTTTTAATTTTTCCGCCCTTTTTCTTTTTATTTTATTTTCTGGTTTTTCAATTTTTTTATGCTTCATTATTTATTTTAGAATTTCTGCAAACTCTATCATCGATTCATCACTATTTTCCAGAGATTCTATTAATTTCTCTAGCTCTTTAACTTCTCTTTTCAACTTGTCATAAATTATTTTTAGAGCTTCAAATGCCCTTTGATTTATTCCAGAAAACTGTAAATAATTTAAACGATTTTCTCTTTCAAAGAATTCTTGTTTCTTGTCTTGATAAGTTACATATATTTCTTCTTTATTTATTGTCATAATTTAGTGTTTAGGGTTTCATTTAACTTTTCGACCTTTTTTGTTAATTCTTTTATTTCAGAATTTTCTTCTTTAATTTTTAACTTAGATAAACTTAAAGGACTATTAATTTTAGATTCTCTTATTTGGAAATTCGATGAAACTAATTTTCCTTATGGTTCTTTTAATAATAGAATTGGGTTTTCAATAGCTTTATATTTTGGTATTTCTGTTTTTACAATTTTCTGAAATAATTCATCGACATAAATTCTTTCTCTGTTTTTAAATATTATACTATGATGGCTATTTGTTAAAGCATAATTTATTGTATATGTAATTGAAAATGGTTCATCGTCTTGTTCCATTAGATTCTTTCTGTGAAATTTATAAGCTAAACTTATAGATCTTCCAAGATTTTCAGTTGATAAAGGTATAGCATATCCAAGATGAGCATTGAATTTAACATTTACGTTTGCCAAGTTTCCATGAACAATTTCAATTATTTGATCTATTGGATCATCAGTAATTCTTTTGTCACAGATTGCTAAGCTTATTGGTGAATTAATTCCTTTCATATATGTAGATTTGATTAAGACTTGTATAGTACTAATATGAATCCATCCAATTTTAGATCTTTTTTGTTGATCCTTAATTTTCTCAATCTGTTTACTCAATTCTTCATCATTTATCAAAGCTATTTCAAGTTCTCCATTGGCGGATTTTATCTTTATAGGGGCTTCAAGTTGAATTTTTCCATAGTATATTATATTTTTTCTATTAAAAACTTCTTTTAAGAGATTTTGTTTATTAAAGTTTTCATTTGATTTGAGATTTAATTCTGTTTTTAGAACAGCCTGTTTTTCATTATCTAATAAAGCAGTTAATCTATAATAATCAGATTCTTCTGTTAATTCTAAACATTCTAAATAATTCATAATTTAAAGATTAAGATGAAGATGTACCTTTCTGGAGAAAAACTTCATTTATTTAGTATATTTTACATAAGGTGTTTTTATCTCCAGAGAGGAGATTGTAGATGCTAACTCCAGAGGGGAGTTTAGAATTATTTTTCCCTAAGGGAATTCTTCCTCAGACTATAGAATCGCCTTGGCAGCTTCCTCCTATCATATGAGTACTCTTAGCCTCCTGCTTTCTATTGTCTGATGCTTCTACAATTGCCTAAGCAACCTATTTATAATAGTTGGGTTTGATGGACAATTCCCATCTTTACCCTTCTTATGACGTCATTATTGCTTACGTCATTGTTTGTTCTTTTGCACCAGCTACATTGTTGGTACTCTATGACCTAAGTGCTTACGTCACTATGCAACAATGTTGAGAGATGCTTCAGATGCACTGTCCACCTCTTTTATCATGTGACCCTCTGATGCATTGTCTCCTTCCTTCATCATGTGAGTTGATTCCGTTTCATTATTGCTTTCTTCAGATATCTCTGAGGCACATAGCTGGCACTTGTGGTATTCTCTGTCTTTTATCAAATAGCAGAGATTCCTCTTTATCTCTTCAGGGAGCTTTTCTAAAAGTCCAGATAAGTTGTAGAATGCTGATTCAAATTCCACCAAGAGTCTCATCTCTCTTTCTTCAATTTCATTTCTTTTACTGGACACAAGCAGAGTATTTCTACTTTTATAATTAATCCTTGTGTGAGATTCCTTCGTTATTTTTTGAGTTCTTTCAAAGACCCTTGCTAATGTGCTGGCTAACCTTCCTTCATGACTGTAAATCGTTAAATCTTGAATCTGATCAATTGGTTGAAAATTTCCTGGGAAGACGGACATGAATATTACTTGGTGTGCTGGAACCAAGCATTCTTCTTCTTCATTAAAAATAGGTTGACTGTTTGTAAATTTTAGGGATATATCCCTTGGATTTACATTGTCAATCATATTTTTAAATCTCTTTACTGCATCAATGAATCCTGCAGGAAACTCACTAATAATTTTTAGATCATTGAAAATTAAAATTGTATCAATTAATCCATATTGGAAAAACTGATAAGTGTCAGATGGGGAAGCATCTGGGAATATAACCAGCTTTGTTAGCTGTTCTTTGGCAATAGGATAATATCCCAAAATTGCCATTTTTTCTTCAGTCCAATTCAGGACTATGTTAAGGGTTTCTCTGAGATTTGATCTACAGACCCTTTTCTTTTCCTTGATTTCAGCCCTTGTAGGAATGTTTCTTACTATCCCTGTTCTCTGGGTTTGAACTGGAACTTTATCTGCTCTTTTTAAGGTTTGCTCTGGATGGAGAGCTTCATATTCCTTGAAGGATTCATTTGCCTCTTCCAGTGTTAGAAACCCTCCTTTATGAATTATCCATACCTGCAAAGTAGTTTCTTTGGGGAATTTTTAGAATCTAGTGATTCTTTTTCTTGTTCCAAACTTTTTATATCCTGACCAGGTTATGTCTGAAGCATCTGTTTCTACTATTAAGTAGTCATTTTCTTCTGGAATATAAAGTTCTGGAAGTTTTTCACATAATTCTTTAATCTTTTGAATTTGCAAACTATCCTTTTCATCCCATTTCCATTCTTTTTTAGTACTTATTTTTGGAAATAAGCTTTTAGTGTATTCTGTTATATTCTTTAAAAATTCTTGATCAAAAATATAATTTATACACCCTAAAAATCTTTGTAATTGTTTTCTATCTTCTATTTTATTAGGAAATAAATTTACCTTTTCTAGGACATTTGGCTGAAGTTTTAGCTTTCCTTGAGTGGATAGAATTAATCCAAGAAACTCTATTTCTTGTTTTGCTATTCTTGCTTTTTTTTTTTGCTAAGAACTAATCCTTTTTCTTTACATCTTTCTAAAACTATTAATAATTTTTGAAGATGATCTTCTCTATCCTGTTTTATAAAAATTAGTATATCATCAATGTACACTAAAACAAATTCATTTAACTCTTTTGTAGGATCTTTTAATTTAATACTTACTAATTCGTTATTTGTATTTTTAATATCTAAAGGATTTTCAGCACAAATTTCATCCAAAAGTTTTTCTATCTTTATTTTAAGATTATTTTTTGGGATATTTATCTGAAAGTATAAATTTCAATAACATGTTTCTAATATAGAAAATATTTTAAATTTTAAGATCTTATCTAAAGTAGTAGTCGGTATTTTTATACGTTTTGATTTTTGATTTATTGAAGAATCGTGTGGAGCTTTTAAAACTATATATGTTAATTCTTGAATGAATGGATGATATAGTTTTAAAAAATTATTTCCTATGATAAAATCCATTCCAGAATCTAACATATATATAGATGGAACAATGAAGCTATAATTTTGAATAAAAATTTCAACCATTTCTACTTTTTGGTCAATTTTATGTATTGATTTGTCAGCTATTCTAACTCTTAATGGTTTCTTTAATTTTTTTCCAATCAAGTTTTATATTTGAACTAGCAAAGCATTGTGTTGCTCCAGAATCTATGAAAGCATTTATAAACTTTTCTGTTATTTTTATAGTAATAAATGTAGCATTATTACTCAGTCTCTGAGTCTATTTCTGAGACATATTCAAAAATATAATCTAAGTTATCATCAGATTCCTCTAAAGGTTCTATGAAACAAGACTTAGCAATTTCTATTTGTTTAGTAAGATCCTTTTTATCATTCTTTTTCGGACATTCATTTGCATAGTGTCCTTCTTCTTGGCAATACCAACATTTACAATTTTCTTTTTTATTCGGGCAATAGTTATTTTTTTGTCTTTTATTTTTATTATTATTTTCTTTTCTAAAATATCTCTTTTTTCTCCAGTTTGGATAGTATTTTCTTTTTCTAAATTGATATTTTCTTTTTCTTTGAAAATTTTTATTAAGACCATATTTTTGAGGTATCTCTTCATTATCTTGACAGCAAATTCTAATTATATTTGCAAATCTTTTTTGAGTTGCTTCTTGCATACAACGTTCTTTTATTTCCTCTCTTATTGCAGAGGTTGCTCTACCAAAGTTATTTTCAATTGTTCCTCTATTTATTTCTCTTATAAATCTTCCCATTATAAATTCATTAGCAGGATATGGAAGTTTTGTTATATACATACTAAGATAATGATTTTTGTCTTCTTCTTTTAATTTGTAATAATGTATTCTATATTCACATATATAAGATTCCACATTACATAGATCATATATCTGAATATTAGCTAAATGGTTTTTTGCTTCTTGATATTCTTTATTATAAACTTCTTGTCTATGATCTATAATATTTTTTCCAAAAAATTCTTTATATAGAATCATCATGATATATAATATCTTATCATAAGCTGATGTTTTTGTTGCTAATTCTTCTATTATTTGGTTTTCTATTGATGTCATATAATCTCTTATAGCTCCTTTAGTATGAAACCTTATGTAATTCCAAATGTCTCTTCCAGATAATTCATTAAGTTTTGGATTAGTAAAGGCTTCTAATAAAAAGGAATTCAACCAATTTTCGAAAATTTCTTTTTCGTTCTTTTTACAGTCTAATCGAGCATTCTTTCTCCTTCCATTTTCTGGATTTTAGGAACATATTTTGATGGTATTTTTGTATATTTTGAATCTTTATTTGTAAACCCTTTTTTAAAAGCATAATTATCAAAACCTGTTTCCATTTAAATTGAGATTGATTATCCTTAGATGTTCCAGCTTCATTTTTTACTTGTATTGGAATTGCTGGTTCTTCGTCACTTGAATAATCTAGAATGTGTTCTTCATTTTCTATTTTTTCAGAATTTACTAATTCTTCTTCTATTTGAAAACCATGTTCCATAATATTATTTTCTTGAGCCATTTTTAATTGTTTAAAAAGCATTGTAACTTCTTCTAATTTTTCTTTAATATTCATAATTTCAATGGTGGTTTTACTTTTAAGTCTGTTATGTTGATTATATTTTGGAATTTTTCTTCTTTGGGATTTTCTTTTTCCTTATTTCTTTGAAATTTTATGGATACTAATATTTCTTCGAGCATATCTACTATAGAATTTAATTGTGGGTTAAAAGTATGATAAAGATGTGGGAAATCATTTCCATGGTAACATTTTTTAAAAATCCCGTGTGAAAAATAAGTTTTTTCAGGTTTTTGAAGTCCTTCAATAAAACTTATAGTAAAATAAAGATTTTGAGAAAAATCATTTTGTATTGATTTTAAGAATTCGGTGTCATTACAGTTAACATTAGTTAAAATCATTAATTTTTGATCTATTAATTTTGATAACTTAATTATTTCTTCTCTTAAATCTTCTAATTTACTTTTTTCCATTAAATGACGCTTTTTGTGAAGAGCTACGGTTTTAAGTAAAAAGTGTGGCTTTAGAAAATGTGGTTTAAGTAAGCAAATCTTTAAATCTGTATGGTTTTTGCTCTGTACCCTATAATTCACTTTAGTTAAACCTCTTTTATTGTTATCATTTTATTAGTACTTAATTTAGTTTTATTTTTTTTAATTTAAAATTTAAATCCGTTGACCTATATGGGTAACATGCATAGTTTTAGTTCAAGTACTACTTTTTACATGAGAAGATGTAATATTATTCTTAGTCCAAAAAATATTAAATAGTTAACAAAATTTATTATTTTTTATTAATAATTAGTCAACTATATTTAAAGATAATGTAGACTAAAAATATGTTATTATATTATTAAACTAAATAAATTAGACTAATAATTAAAAATATTAGTTAAAAATAATAAATTGTGTTGTACTTACTATTTAGACATTCAATTTTTTTTTACCATTGAGCCACACATTTTTTATGGAAGAGATGGGAACAGGGCAATTGCCTAACTTCCTCTTTGCTTTTGTACTTGTTCAAGCAAATGCAGCACTCCTATCATCACACCAACCATAACTAATTTGTTACTTTAATTTAATATTTCAAAATTACTAATAATATACCTGGAAGATCATAGCACTAAAAAAATATAAAAAAAATTCAACAACATTCGTCATATAAATAAAAAAAATACAATAAAATAAATAAAAAATCATATAAACAGAATCGAACAAAAATAAAAAGCTTCATAAAAAATATACATATAAAAAATAGTATAGTAAATGATAAAAAAATTCATATAAAAACATAACATGAGAAATCAGAACACTACACAAATAATATAAAAATATTTATCATATAAATAAAAAATACAACAAAAAATATAAAAATTAAAATACGAAAGAGAATATTAAAAATAATAAAACTGGTTCAGGAACGAGAGGAGAACGCATGCTAGAGTTCCGAGGATCCATGTACGGAACGTGAAGACTGGTAGGGAGGGATCGTCTGTGATTGGAACCGTCAGCGCCACCTGTTCGATTGGAGAATTCTCGCCGTCCAGCGAAGAGTGGTTTTCAAAAAAAAAAAGGTATTTTCTCTCTCTTGCCAAGTCGTTACAGCCACCGAGAGTCACTACATCCACGCCGCACAATGTCCGTTCGCGACACAATTAGAGAAGAAGAGTGGCAGAATAGCGCTTCAATAAAAGTACGAGAGTAAGTACTCCTTGTATTCTATAATCTATCTATGTCTAATGTAAGGTGGAATAAAATTAGAGCGCCCCATATTAGACAGCCCCATTAGGTATACTATAAAGGAGGGGCATTAAAGGCCATCAAGGAGATGAATGGAATGCGATTAAGGAGCAAAGAGATCTTTGTGGGTGAGGTTAAGTACAGGAGGAAGATTGATGTATGGAAAAAAATCACTACGTATGATGAAGATGTCAGGCAGTCTCTTGATGGAAAACAAGAAAAAATTAAAGAAAAGGACATTGAAGTGAACGAGAAAGAGAGAGTTGTCTTGGAACACCATAGAAGTGAAGAACTAGAAATTCAGAGGGAACCGTTGGAGTTGGGATGGGATGCGTTGGTAATGATGCCACAGGGGCTACGGGAGGCAGAGAGGATAGAAAGGTATTTGCTGTTGAGGATTTGGATGAGTGGCATGAGGATTTTTTAAAAATGCGAACGAATAATCTTTTGGTGTATCCGGCAGTTATGGTGAGTGCAGAATCTATGGGATCTCAAACAATCAGTAACGAAGCAATCTCTGAAAGAACGGAGACTTGGAAATACTGGATAAACAGAAAGAAGGGGTTGATCTAGTGTTGAACAAAAGTTCAGTTGGCTGGATTGAAGCATATAAGGCCCAATATGTTAGTGGGGTGTGGCGATGAAGTGGCTGTGTGGTGCGACGGAGAGTACGTCATTGTGCGTTTTAAAAGGGCCTCCTTGCTTGCTGCTGCGGGAGACAGTGAAGAGAGGGGCGTGGCTGGTCATGGAGTTCACGAAGGGGTTGATGACACGGTGAACAACGCCGACGAGGTAGATCTGGGAGCAGTGCAGAACTCAGCTGCTAGTGGCGGAGGTGATAATCTCCGCGCTAAACTTGATGGCGTGGAGGGCAGGGAGGAGTGTGAAGTCCCTTATGCACCTGACAAGCAGAATCAAGCCGGAATAGAGATTGGCGGAGGTGCGGAGAATTGTTAGAACAACATAGCGGAAAAAAAATATTCCACCAAGTGTAGTCAATGAGATCCATGCTAGTTTGGAGGAGAGTGGTAAGCATCATGTTGGCATATGTCTGATGAGGGATGATGCAGTGCAAGATTCAGATTTAGAGAATGAAAACACAGTGGTGCAGAAAACTGGGTTGGATGATGAAGGGGCTGTAAGGAACTTAGAAGATTCGGAGGACTCAGAGCAGGATGCAGACAGTGAAACTAATCAAGATGAACACGGAAGAAGTTAGGATAAAGATATGGCTGAAAATAGGGCTGCTTGGGATCTAGCTGTCGAATCAGGAGCTATTTTATATGATGAGGATGAGGACATTATGGCTATTCTCCAAGCTCAGAATGAAGTATTGGCACAAAAAAGAAGGCAAGCAAAACAGAAAGAGAAAGCAAGAAGGTGCCGCCCCAAAAGTCGAAATAAGGTGTGTAATAGAAGTTTTAAATGATTTTAGGTCGTGGAATATGAGAAGGTTAGGGGGTGTGAAAAGTGAAAAATAGTAAAAAATTTAAGCGTAAAAATAATGTGAATATGTTAGGATTGATAGAGACAAAGAAGGATATGATTTCTAAGTTTGATATAGTACAATTTTGGGGTAATGATGTGGTGAGTTTGAAATTTGTGGGATCAGAAGGTGAATAATTTTTATTTGTGCTGGTTGCTTGGTGTATGGTGCGCATACATGGGAAGAGAAACTTGCTGTGTTGGAAGAGTTGAGTTTTTTATCGGAAATATGTCAGGTTCCTCTTTGCTACATGGGTGTCTTCAATGAGGTTGTGCAGTTGGAAGAAAGAAAAGACGCTAGTGTGTTAACAGATTATCGAACTGGTGGATATAAAGGTGAATGATCGTAAGTTTACGTGGTGGTTCAGGGAGTCAATCGTGCAGTCAAATTAATAAAATATTGGTGAGTTTGGTTTTATTGTTATCATTTGGAGTACTTAGTTGAAAAGGAATAACAGAATTTTCAAAAATCAAGAATCAGGTATTGCAGGAGTAGTCAGAAGGTTGATTAAGAGTTACAAAGAGTAGAGTGATATTTGATCTTTTGGGTTATTGATGACTTTTGTCGAAGATGATTAGAAATTAGTTTATTTTATCTGTTTAGTATTTTTCTATTGAGACGTTGATGCTCCATCTTATTTTAGGGCTTGTTTGGGTGAGCTTTTAAGAAAAGATTTTTTTTGAGTTATCTTTTTTAAAAGATCTTATGAAAAAGTAAAAATAATTTTATGTTTGGATATCTCATGCAAAAAGATCTTTTTATTTATCAATTATGTTTAGATATAACAATATAAAAGTACTTTTTTATTTATTTATTACATGAAAAATATCTTTTTTTTTAAAGAAAAAAGATCTTTTAAAAAAAGATGTAAATTACAACTTTTAAAAAAAGATATTTTTCTGATTTTTCTAGTGCTTTTACTTTTACTACTCGAAATTTGTCAAACACGCTAAAAAATAAAAAAAAAAATTTTCATTGAAAAAATTTTTTTTTTATCAAAATAGTGGTACACAAACAAGTTCTTTGTTGAGCTTTTTATTTAAAAAAAAAAACAATGAACTATAAAAAAGTTAAAAGAAGTAAGAAGAATTCGAGATCTTTGGAATGGGGAGGAAAAGCTTGGGGTAGAAGAGAATAAGGTTATTATTGTAGTTTCATAATCCTTCAACCATGTTGGCAAGAATCCTGCCACATAGGACGTATCACTAACGGCATTAGAGCATAATTTAACATTTGGTTAGTATTATTTGTCGAATTCAATCTTTGAAAATCATTAGTCTTGTTTAGATCTTTTATTATAGATCTGTCCATTTTCGAATTTTTTACTGTCAGAAATAATTATTTACTCAAAAAATAAAATGTATTATTAATAAAACGTATTTGAATTCAAAATTTTTAATTAGAATATAAAT
>NC_029790.2:19201174-19203587 GCF_000816755.2 Arachis ipaensis | reverse complement strand
AAAAATATACTAATTTTATATAATTATTATTTAATTATGGCATGGTCAATTGGATTTTTAACTGGTTTAGTTGAAGCATTATTTCAGCCGTTGGATATGTTGGTTTTCCAAGAGGATATTTTGCGGTGTATACAACCCACCATGTATGTGGAATCTTAATAGACACACAAAAGCCACTGAGCACTCCCATCACCACCACACAGCGCATTCAACAAAGAAGAAGAAATGGCAATTCTGAGTTACTTAACGGTGACCGCAGCGGCCACACCAATGTCACCGGAGTCTCCGGGGTCAGCACCATTGCCGGAGCAGCCAAAGCAGACTAAGGTGATACTCCCAAAGAAGAAGCCGATGAAATGGTCAACGGGTGTGGCACCAGGGGACTACGGTGGACCGCCAACCACCACAAAACTTCGCAAGTACTGGGGTGGCGAGGAGAAAGACCCTTTGGCCTCCGATGAGTTCATGTGGAACAAGGACTTTGTTGGTCGTTTCAAGAGGCTGATTCAGGATCCCCAACCTGCCCCTCTTACACCTCTTAAGGTCTCATTTTTTTTAACTCACTCTCATTCTTGGTTATTATTGGAATTTTGTATGAATTTTTTTAACTCTAGTAACTATAGTTGTGAATTTGACTTGATCAGTTAATCAATAACTCAACACTACACCAACTTACTTGGGTTGGTGGAGTAGTCCGCTCACTCGTTGCCTTGAGTAAGTATTGGGTTCGAATTCCGCCACGTGCATGTAATAATCTATTGGTTAGCGGCGGACCCTTAAATAGAGCTCAAATCCACAATGAATTAACTTGTCGGGTTGGAGAATATCGGGGGCAACTTAAAAAAAACCTCAACACTAAAAACACTTATTCGAATTTAAAATATTGAATTTTTTCTAGCCTGCAACTCTTGTTTCAGTCAACTCTCTTGGAGACCCTCATACGTGGCCTAACTGGACCTAGCTTTTCCACAGTAGATCAATTTTGTTTGTCTCTGGGTTTTTTCAATGTTTTACTCCTACTTGTAAATTGTAATCAATAACAATTTTGTCAGAATTTTTTTAATTAATGTAGAGGAAGACCCAAAAGACCATACATGATGTGGTCAAATAGATCTACTAATAAACAGTTTCATTATAGACGTGATACATGATAAGGCTCGATTGGCTCGCTTGATTGTATAGTCGAATCTACCTAGTGGGATAAGACTTTGTTTTTGTTATTAATTAATGTGTAATAGTTAGATAATTATCCATTGTACAAATGTGTATATGTAGTGTAGTGAAACTAATGCTTGGTCTTGGTCTTGTACCTAACTTGGGTATCACAGATGTATTCCATCTATGTAACATATTCAGAATCATGTGATCAGAGAAACGAAACTAACAAGTGCATAATCGTTTCCTTTTGTGATCTGTTTTCGTGTGTATTTGTTTTTGAGCTTGTGTTCATTTAGCTAATGAGTGTTGTGTTGTGCAAGCATAGAAAATGCATAAATAGGCATTTTCGCTTTTTGGTAGAAATGGAAGATGAGGTTAATTAATTTAATGAACCCACGAATTAATCACGTAATCATTATTCTGCGGCACTTCTTAATTGTGTTGAATGTGTTGATTTACTCACAACAGATACACTCATCAAAGACCGTATCTTAACATTTATGGATGTCATAGAATTGTGTGAAGAGCAGTTACTTTGCTTTTTATTACTTCACTTAAATTTGAGCTTAGGAATCAGAACAACACAACACAATGCAATATTAGATATCTAAGATGCACTTTTTATGGTCCTTGCTGACTAAAGCAATTTTTGGGGTGAAACGATTTCATATTTATTATGTTTGTTTGATTCTGACACAAATAAATTCCCTGTGAGCAGGAAGAGCCTTCTGGATTTCTAAGCTTAAATAGAGTTATGAGCCTTGACAGGTCTTGTTCTACCATATGCTAAATTCAAGTCTCTAGATGTGGTTGCATTATTCTCTTTTGGTTCTTTTCTTTATCTAAAGATATTCATTCGGATTGTGAATTGTAGTTTGGAAGTTGATTTAAGCAAAGAACTCTCAACTCCTGTAAACCGCAATCTAAACCAACAAATAGAGGAAGAAACTGATGTAAGTGATTTCTCTCTTCCCTTGACTTTTCCCTGATTAGCATACCTCTGGAATTTAATGATTTATGATAAATCTTCAGTTTGTACTTATAATTTTCTTTTCCTATTGAGGTCTATATGGTATACAAGCTAAAGTAGCTTATAAAAATATAATACTCAAACATTGATTTATAATGTGAATATGTGATTTATTCATCTTTTTTCCTTAATTGAAATGTTGGTCAGGTTACTAAAAGCAAGAGAGTTATATGGAAGCTGGCTCCAACGCGGCGTGAGCAAGAAAAATGGGATAGAGCTACCAAG
>NC_029790.2:19198086-19200746 GCF_000816755.2 Arachis ipaensis | reverse complement strand
ATCTTTTTCTCAATAGATTAAAATAATTTTTAGCCAATGTAAGTAAGGAGAATAGAATATTTTACGGTGTAATACATAGAGCTCAATAAATTTGACATGAAACAGGAACCTTACGTCATATTTATCTATTTTAATATCTAAACGTTGCTTTCTAGTTTCTACTATACAAAGATCTGATATAGAGTAGCTATAGGATGTGATGTTTCGGGAAATAAGGCGTCCTCGTGAAGATCCGGAAGTATTGGCTGCTAAATCGCAGGAGCAATATAATAAGGTACTTGACACCACTGTCTAGTCATTTTTTGTCGTTAGAAGTCATGTAAACTTCACTCTTGGTTCCTCTGCTTATTTGATTTCAGTTGAAAACAAAGTTGCAATTCCTTACGTTGGGTATAGGTGGCTTTGGTCTGGTTTCAGCTTATGTTTCTTATTCTCCTGAGATTGCAGCTAGGTACTTCAACTTGTTCATAAATCTTTCCTCTCTTCACCGTTGCTATCAAATATGGAACAATTTAGAGCTAACATTCTTCTGATATCCATTAACCTTGCAGTAAACATAGTAAAAGAAACGTAGATATGAATCGGAAACTGTTTAACACGTGGCATAAGACATTGAACAGATTCTAGATTAGTTATAGTTTGTTATTCCTGATAAGGGTTAGTCATATTTCTTTATCATTATTATTTCTCATTGACTTAGACTTTTCTGTCATGTGTTCAGCTTCGGTGCTGGATTACTTGGTTCTCTGGCATACATTCGCATGCTGGGAAGTAGTGTGGACTCCCTAAAGACAGATGGTTCAAAAGCCCTTATCAAGTAATCTATAGATGATAGATATGCTATGGCGAATTTAGTTCAGTTCATAGATAAAGATGATTCTTTTGCCACCATGACTATTTGATTAATCAAGTTTAATTTTGTTAATAAGTTTTCCTTTATAGTTTATCTTCCACTGTTTTGCATATAATACTAAATAAGTAAAAATTTGGATTTTATTCTTAAATCTTATCTGTTGATGTTCGCGGCATATTCTTAATTGATGTTACTTGCAGGGGAGCAATTGGGCAGCCGAGATTATTGGTTCCTGTCATATTAGTCATGGTTTATAACCGTTGGAATTCGTAAGTCCTCTTCTGGTTTTCAATTCAACAATTATTTACTTTCTTAATGAAGTCTAATTAATCCGCATACAAATTTTCTGTACCTCTTAGGGATCCAAGTATAGCACTTTTCTCTCTCTCTTTTTTTTTTAATTGTCTTTTATTCATGAAGCTATTTTAATTTAGTGTTGAGACAAAATATCCAAATGTCTAGATTTTGAAAAACATGGTTAAACCGTAGTTTTCTTCACTGTATGATATTGATAAGTCTTTATTTCTTTTCTTTTCTATTGGCAGGATCCTTGTTCCTGAATTCGGATCTATGCATTTAGAATTGATACCAATGCTAGTAGGCTTTTTCACATATAAGATTGCAACCTTTGTTCAAGCTATAGAGGATGCTCTCACCGTAGCTGTAAAGAAAACTTAAATATCATGAAAGTAATCTCTTCCTTCTGTCATTGAACATATTTGTTATATTTCTGCTTTCACATTATAGGCTTTTATATTTAATTACATCAAGATACATGATTAAATTACATTCATATACATCAAGATACATGGTGTTTCATTATTTTCCACAAATCCACCGTTGTCTCTTTTTTTGTTTTTGGCATGTCTATAATCTGCTCTATTCTTTATTTGGGATATGTGCCTCCATTACTCCTGACCTTCACTTTGCTCAATTGCCAATCACGGCTTCTGCGTGATGTTGCCAGCGTTTTCAAAACCCCAAAAAGTAAGATAAAATAAAAAACTGCCCAGCATTCTAAAAGCTTTTTCTCAGTTGTCGCAGCTTTATCAACCATGGAGCTACTGTTGTTGATCCTCATGTTCAATATTGAGCCAGAAAAACGGTTTAATAATTGTTTTGAAAAAGAAAAACAAATTGTTTTGAAAACGACGTGGTTTCAGCCTTCGTTGGGCGCCAAATTAAAACGTCATCGTTTTACACTAGTCTTACGTGGTAAGAGAATGTTAGCTCATCATTATGTTTGCTGAATCAGCGTTGGAATAGTACAATTGAAATTTTAGTGACCTATAGTATAGGTGGAATTTTATTGACGCTTATTATTTTTCATGTGCGAGAGAGGGGGGTGTATAATAAGAAGCTGTGAAGAGAGGTGTGTTTTATATTGGTATAGGATATATAAATGGGAGGCACCAATTTGTTTGTATTTTTTTTAAACAAATAATTACAAATTTGACGGTTCGATTTGTGATTTCGAAAATAAAAAAATTTTTAATATTAAAATCGGATCATCCGATTTTTATTTTAAAAAAAAAAAATAAAAAATATAAATCGGACCTTTCGATTTGTAGCTTATTTTTTTCTTCAAACAAATCGGACCGTCCAATTTAAATAAAACACCATATAAAAAAAATACTTAATTTTTTAATAACAATGTATTACACATATATTTAATCAATACAAAAAAAATTAGCCTCTTATTGACCAATAGTGTAATAGTGTTTTGCTATAGGATAAAAATTTTATTCTAACCTTATGGGTTTTAATATCTTCAATCCAAATCTTATATGCATCTTACACTTTTCCA
>NC_029790.2:19174059-19197858 GCF_000816755.2 Arachis ipaensis | reverse complement strand
TTTGAAAAGATGTAGAAGATGAACTCTTTACTTTTTTGATACAAATTCTGTGAGACAAATTAAGAATTGTCATATACCAATTGATCTAATTATAAAAACAACAGCTAAGATAAAAAAACCAAATGTCTTATTATTTAATATTTACAAATTACATTGAAGACTCTCATAATTAAATTGGATCAAATAGACATTATTAATATTTATTTTAAGACTTATTTTATATTTATGTTTATTTATTTTGTTTTAGACCCTATTATAATTTATTCATTTTATTTTAATAAGCTTATGCCTAAATTCCGTTTCATATCATTTAATATCAGATTCTAAATATTAAATTAATCTTTATTAATCTATATTTCATCTTTAATTGTGTGTTTGTTCTAAAAAATAACACGTTACACGTAGTCTTCATTTGAATTTCCAGCGTCTTTATTTATGTTCTTCATTTCAAAAAAAAAAAAAAAAGTAGCGTTCCGAAGTCTTCCGTGACTTTGGTTTCTTCTCTTTGTACTTGGCTTCGTTATTTTTTATGGGAATGTCTTAGGTGGGAAAAGAATAATTTAGTATTTTAAAGACCAAGTAGAAATATTTTTATTGTGTGACTCAGGTTAATTTTATACATAAGTTATTCATAATATTACATGTGGCTCAATATTTATTCTAATTACAAATCGGTATATTGNTTCTATGTGACCAAATGTCTAGTAATACTAATAATTATAACAATGTTAGTAATACTAATAACAGCCGAAGGTAAACAAAATTCTGCCACTGAGATCCTGGCCAGGTTGAGTCAAGTTTCCAACCCGAATGGAAATTTGGATCAAAGGTTGATGGATTGCATGGTTTTGGCGCTTAAATCGAGGGTAAACCTGCTGGAGAATGCTCCTCCAGTGGCCGAGTTGTTAGCAACGAACATACCGAGTCGACTCAGTTGATGTTTGAAAATTCGCTCTGTTTCATGGTAGGATTCATGGCAGCCAATTTCGCAATCCTCAAAGCTGCATTTGAGAACAAAACGGAGCTGAAGAGGTTTTGCGTGGTTGATTTCAATATAGGCCACGAGAAACAATACATGAGCCTTCTACTCGCGCTCTCCGCGCGTGGGAGAACCCCGCCAGCCGTGGTAAAAAATCGCGTGTGGGAGAACCCCACGTTACTTTTTATTATTTGTGAACCAATCTCATATTTTTTATTAATTTTTTTTACAGAAAATCTTCATATATAAGTCTTTTTCCTATACAAGTCTTACAAGTCCTCAATATCCCTTATCCCTAAAATAGGCTTCTCTTGGTACGTATGTTTCATGCGCCTGCTTAACTGATTTTTTAATCAATTAACGCGCGAATATATAACTTCCTTTTTCAAAAGAATTTCGTTTCCTTTTTTGAATATTTTTGCGTTTCCTTGCCTTCTCTCTTCGATCTCTTTCGAGCGTTTCTCTGTGCCTTCTCGTTCGTGTTTTACCTGCGTTCCTCTCTGCATTATGTGCTTCAGATTTTTTGTTTAGTGTTGCGTTTGAAGATAATGGATGATTTAACTTCAGATTCTCAGCTGAACCAGAGCGAAGTGGATTTTGAAATTGAATCCAATGAAGTTCCTGAGGTGTGATTTAGTTTTAGTTAGTAATTGAATCTGAATTTGAATTCGATTAGTAGTTTTTTTATTGTGTAGCTGAATAATCTGTGAACCTTGCCTGTGATATTTGCTGTTTGTTCTTCCTTATTTGAATTGAATCTAATGCACTAGTTCTCATTAGAATTAAAATAATTTTGTCCATTTTATATCAGACATTCGGGTGTAGATCAGTAATAATTGGGTGCATTTAAGGAAATTTTGGGTGTATTTACAGTTTATTACAGTTTATTATTTTAGTTGAATTGTTTTAGTTTCTGTTTTAATATAGTTTATTTTTTAGTTTATTTTTGCAGACTTTCTGTGCAGTTGATGATCAGTTTGTCCCTAAAGTTGGGATGACTTTTAAGACCCTTGACGATGCTGCAAAATTCTACAAGAATTATTCAAAGGTTGCAGATTTTTCTACAAGAGTTTGGTGCACAAATAAGAAGGGAAATGAAATTAAGAATCAATTGATTACATGTACTAGAGAGGGAAAATGGAAATCGAAAATATCTCCGACTGAGAAGACAAATCCCTAAGCTGGTTTAAATTGTCCTGCAAGAATTTATATATACGTATTGAAGGATGTTGGTATTTGGATCATTTCGAAGGTCGTGTTGCATCATTCACACCCTTGCTGTCCAGATCAAGCACAGATGCTCAAACAGCACAAGGAACTAAGCATGTCCGTGCGTCGTACAATAGAGAATAACGAGGAAGCCGGTATCAGACCTAGCAAAACTTTCCAATCATTTGTTGCAGCAACCGGGGGTCACCGCGAGTTAAATTTTATCGAAAAAGACGTGAGGAATTACATCACTAGAGAAGTGCAGAATGTTTCGGAACAAGAGGATGCAAAAGAATTCGGGAAATACTTATTAAGAATGAAAGAGAAGAATAAGAATTTCTTTTTCGAGCTCGAACTCGAGGATGATCAGTCCATTAAGCTTGCTTTTTGGGCAGATGCAAGGAGCAGAGCTGCCTGTGAGTATTTTGGAGATGTGATTTCATTTGACACCACCTACAATACAAACAGGTAACATGGTGTTCTGGTTTATGATGTTGAATTTATGTTGTTTTATGAATCTGCTGCAGAGGTGTATATTGGCATTTTTGGTGCAAAGAATCATTATTTGGGTGAATTTTGTTCATTATAATTCTATTTTGTGGTAATCTATTTCAGGTATAATCTGGTTTGTGGTTCTTTTATCGGGGTGAATCACCACGGTCAGTCAACACTTCTTGGATGCGCTTTGATGAAAAATGAAGATATTGAATCATTCAAATGGTTATTTCAATGTTAGCTTCGTTGCATGGGAGGAAATGCTTCGAAAGGGATTCTCACCGATCAATGCGCGTCAATGAAAAGGGCTATCGAGACTTGTATGCCCACAACAATTCACCGTTGGTGTATTTGGCACATCACGAAGAAGATTTCAAGCAAATTAAATGGGTACAAGGGACATGAAGAAATCGAACAAGAAATGAGCCAAGTCGTTTGGAACTCTTATAGCAAAGATTCATTTGATACGAATTGGAATGATTTTCTGCTGAAGTATGGTCTTGTGGACAACAAGTGGCTTTCAGGTAATGCTTTTTAAAATCTGCAGCAAAGGTGCAAATTGCATGTTTTTGGGTGCATTGTAGTCTAATTTGGGTGTATTTTGCAGATCTTTATGAAGACCGTCATATATGGATTTCAATTTATCTGGATCACCACTTATGGGATGGGATGAGAAGCACACAAAGGAGCGAGAGCATGCATTTTTTTAACAAGTTTATTACCTGAAACAGCTCGTTTATTCAATTTGTCAAACAATACGATAATTGCCTCGGAAGCAGGGAGCAAGCAAAGAGAGAATCGGATGCTGCAGATTTTCATATGGTGATACCGTGTGCAACAAAATCCTCCATTGAAGCTCAGTTTCAATATGTGTACACTCACCAAAAGTTTAGGGAAGTCCAAGCACAATTCAGAGGGAAGACGAATTGCATCACAAGATTAACAAACTCCGCTCTAGGCTATTCAGTATACAAAGTTGGAGAACAAGTTTTCTTCTCAATATTCAACAAGTTTGTGGTTATTTACGACTCAGTAGCAGCCTAAGTGAAATGCCAGTGCTTATTATTTGAGTCAAGAGGAATATTTTTCCGTCACGCCCTAAGTGTGTTAAGTTTTGAACGAGTAACCCAAGTGTCACCGGGGTATATATTGGAACGATGGAGCAAGAAGGTAAAGAGGCGGCACACACACATCAAGAGCAGCCACGACGAGCCACTGTTGGAGCCAAGAAGCAAGAGGTTTGACAAATTTGTGTTTCGTTTACAAAATATTTGCAAATTTGCATTAGAATCTGAGGAGCTGACTGCCATTCTACACCGTGCCTACGATAACGTCATGGTTGAGATGGAAGAATTGAAAGGCAAAAGAAAGGGGACATGTTCGTTATCTCACGAAGATGCCAACTTGGAATCCGTTAACGAGCTTCAAAGCCCTCCAAGGGTTCGAACAAGAGGACGTCCAAAAAATAGGCTAGGTTCAAAGTTGGACAAATGGATTACAAATGCCTCAAAGAAGAAGAAAACAAAAGCTTCAAACGAGGTAAAAGTCATGTTCTTTAAATAGGTGGTGATTAAGTTTAATTTTCTTGTTAATATTTTTGCTAATATGTGAGTTTATTATTTTCAGTTAAGCCTCTTTGATACTGCATCAGTGGTGCGTCCAAATTCCAGCCAATATCACGGACATGTTATGAATTATCAGTTCAGGGAACCAACAGCAGGGGATAGTTTTTGGGTGTATAATTACAGAATATGGGTGTAAAGCTCAGATTTTTGGGTGTATTTCTGAATTTTCTTGTGTTTGGCATTTTACATTTATATATTTTCAGATGCTGTTGTTTATGTTATAAATGATTGTTTTGTTTAGTTTTTATGGTTTAAGGTTTAGGGTTTTAGGGTTTAGAATTTTAGGGTTTGGGGTTTAGGGTTTTAGATTTTAGGGTTTAGGGGTTAGGGTTTAGGGTTTAGAGTTTAGGGTTTAAGGTTTAGGGTTTAGGGTTTATGGGTTTAAGGTTTAGGATTTTAGGTATTTAGGGTATATATTGGGTTTATACGGGTCATATTTGGGTGCATAATTAAGGTTTTGGGTTTAAGATTTTAGGGTTTAGGGTTTTAGGATTTAGGGTTTATGGTTTAGGGTTTTAAGGTTTTAGGATTTTAGGGTTAGGGTTTAGGGTTTAGGGTTTTAGGGTTTAGGGTTTTAGGGTTTTAGCATTTAGGGTTTAGGGTTTAGGGTTTAAGATTTTGGGTTTAGGGTTTATGATTTTAGGTATTTAGGGTATATATTTGGGTGTATACAGGTTATATTTAGGTGCATAATTAATGTAATTCGGCGTATTAGTTGGTTTGGTGTTGTTTTCTTTTATTTTCTATGTACCTGTAATTTACAGCTTTTGAATACAGCATAGACAATTTATTTATGCAAACAAATTTTATAATACAAATGAATTAAATATTCCCAAAATTTACAAGTGTTCAAACTATTTCAAAACTACATAAAACTGAAGTCAATCATTGTCACTTTCAATATCATAAGAATCTATTTGACAATATGGACTCAACAAAGCTGTAGATGGATTCGACAATCTCATTGTTTCACTTCCCTTGATTGCTGCATCTCTTTCACGATTCATGTCATGAAAAAGAATTAGGGAAGCAAATTCAACTCTGAAGTGGTCGACCTCCGCCTACAGTTTGAAAGAATATTATTTGAATTAAATCTGTTAATTTAGAAAAGTAATAGAGAGTTATATCGTTTTAAATATAATTACCTGAGTCCAATTGTCCCACTCATACTTCCCCTTTTTAACGTTTTGAGGCTCGATTATTTCAAGCCATTTCATGACATAAATAGCGCAATCATAGCTGAAAACCAAAAATAATTTAGCAAATTAAAATAGGACAGCAATTGAAAACACAATTTTTCAGAGTGAGAGATCTGTACTCTGTTTTTTGGCCTGAATGTCAATGTAAGGAGGCTCAATTTCACGATCTTTTCTCTTGAGAGGTGCCCCGGCATATACCCTAATTCTCGAAATGACATACCCCTAAAAACAAAAAATAAAGCCGAATATAAGAAGGAATAAGTCTAATAAATCAATACACCGAAATGATAACAATATACACCTTACTTTGAATTGAAATGCACCTATAATTCAAAACGCAAAAAACATAATCAACTTACAATAAATTTATTTAGCTTCATTCTGTCTTTGGAGGGACACGTCTTGCGATAGGAGTCAAGTATATAAAATTTTTTCTTTCTTAAATCAGCCACCCACATCCACCAATGATTTGAATAGCAAACAGGTGCAAAAATCTAAAATATCTCCACATTCAACAGTGTTTTAGTTTAATTCATAGATAACCAAAGAATTGTGATAAGAAGTTTTAGAAATGAAAACTTACATATGGATGTGATGCTAATCTTTTCCGGTCCAAAAAGGGTATAAACATTAGGTAGTCTTCGATATTGAATGACTTTTTGGATTTCGGCTGTAAGAACTCCCCATTTGGATGATTTTCAATGGCCATGTTCTGCAGCATTTGTGAAACACCAAAAGAAATCTTTTAATACACCCAAAAGATAACAAAATGCACCCAAATTTTAATACATTATACCTTACCACAATATTAGGTGGGAGACAGTAAATTTATTTCTGGAATCTTTTAATATTTTCTTGATTGAGGATCAGGCACATAGTAGTGACAATCTAGAAAAACAAAATAGCTAAATTAGTTACATCAACCAATATTGCAGTCACATGTCATAACATAAACAGCTAAATTAATTAATCTTATTCTAATCTTACGTCAGCTTCAATATATGAAGTAGCTTTTAAAAATGCAAAGTGGACTCTTGACAACACCAACGGTTGTTGGGAGTTCATTGTGCAAAGTGAATCTTACTCATCAGTACCGTTGTCCGCGTATGTCCTGATACGTGTCGCCCAGAGGTAGCATTTTTCTTTCATTTCAGCCGATATTAAATTTCTCCTCGCAGGAGTTTTAAATTTGTCAAAAATCTGGCCCACGGTTTGCATTTTTGTTGGCGAACTTTTACCTTCTGAAAATCTGGTGTTGTCTTTTCTCCACTTTTTGCAATCTTTTCCACCAGCACATCTAATTCTTCTATTAGTATTGTGGTTTCTGGACTTTTTACCACCTGAGCTTCTGCTTGCCCCACCCCCTCTTGGGTCTGTGTTTCTTTTTGGCTTGAATCAGTCAAGGCAAGACTGAATAATGACAACGGTAATTCGTTAGGTACATAGGACGCCGTCCTGGCCATCATCAATAGTGCAGCAGCAGTCGCTTCAGGGGCTGGATCACTGCGTGTTGACATATATCATAGTATAAGAATAAGAATAAAAGAATGATATTAAAAATCAATTTCTATTTTGATGAACTTACATTTTAGATGGAGCTGGTGGCATTTTTGGTGTGCTTTCATCAACTTTTTGGGATTCTGGAGTGCTGTGGGGTTAGAGATAATGAATCAGGTTATAAAAAAAATCAATTACAGCTCAATTTTTAGGATATGTACCCAAATAAGATAACAATATACCCAAACAATAATGAAATGCACTCGAATATTTTTGCTCACCTCTCTGTTGGGGGGATGGTTCAAATGGTGTCACAGGGCTTATTGATGTTGTCTCTGATGAAGACAGGCATAGTTGAATTGGAACTCTAAACAAGTCGAAAATAAAATGTTAAGAAACCCTTTTAAAATAGATTATTAGAAGGATGAAATTTAGTTATAAAACTTACATATCAAGCGGTTGAGAGGATGGTCAAAAAATGATGATCTGTTGTTGAGGTGGGTCGCTCAACGATTCTTCTTCCCGATTGAACCTGAAATACACCCAAATAAGATAACAATGCACCTAAATAATCACCAAATACACCCGGAAAGGCTTTTTTTTTAGAACTTACGTTGTTGCATATTTTTATTTTTTTTCCTGCCTTTTTTTTCTTGAATAAAACATTAAAGAGCTCTTTGTTCTAAAAAAAATATATACAGAATTAGAAGAATATGGTAAAAAAAGAATTTAAAAAATGGTATAAGAAAAAGAAATTACATGGAATCCGAAGATTTGTTTACACTGCTTTGCTCCGTATGTCCTTGAAACAAAGGATCAGTCTCGGTTGCTAAGCTCACCTCCGGCATTCTAAGTATAGAATAAATATCATTTAGTAAATAATACTATTTAGTTAAATCAGGATATCAAGATTCTATCAATTAAAACAAGAATAATAATCAGCAACTAAAATACCTTAAAAAAGGTAATATACACCCAAATTCAACATACCCTTTTTGATGTTGTCTTAAAAATCCTTCTATTGTTTCAATTCCAATTTCAGTTATGACAGTCCATTTAAAAGTACATGTTAACGAAATATAGTTTTGATTATAGAGTCTAAGATAGGTTTAGAAAGTATCTTACCCATCATAGGAATGAATTTCTTCTTCTGAAGATGAATCCTCAATTATGTGCTTTCTTTTTTTAAATTGCGTCCTGAAAATAAAAAAATTATGAATCAGACAAATACAACAATATTGATGATGAGATACTCTCGAAGGCAGTGCATACTTTTTGGCGGCGGTGTGAGTTTTTTTGTTTGATTTTTGTTTTTTAATTGGCAAGGATTCTTCACTCTTGAAATTAAATGAGAAACCCTCTATTAATACATTAAATTTTGATAGAAACAAGAAAGAAAATGATGATTATTTCACAATCTTACTCATCAGTGGATTCACTTTTGGTTTATGAACTGGAATCCTCTAAAATCTGCTTCCTCTTTCTTGATTCCATTTGGAAAGCAAAAAATTATTAGCGAAAAACACCACAAAACTGACAAAATGCACCCAAAAATATTACTTACTTTTTGGCTGTCTTTTTTGGTTGTTTCCTTGTAGGTTCCTCTGAGTCTTCTTCTGACTCAGACTCAGAGAAAAAATCAACATCATTCTCCGATGAATCACTCTCAGACGAAGAACTTGGTTTCTTTTTTTTTTCTTCTTTCTTTTCTTTTTCTTTCATTTCTTTCAATTTCTTTTTTGTTTCTGCCATCTTGACAATACTCTGAAACACTAGAAATGTTAGTTTACAGCATCTACAAAAATAAAACACACACAAATTAGAGAAGGTATTATGTTTGCTTACCATATGACTATCTATCTCTGCTCTAATTCTTGCAACCAGCTGCTCTCTGTTCCAGTTGCTAACCCAGGGTACTCCGAATTTTTCCTCTCCTTTCTTGACCTTGTTTTTTGCGAGATGAAAATAGATTATCATCAAGGCATAGAGGCATCTGTCGACTAATTTTTTCTTTTTCAGACGGTAATTTGTAATGCTTTTAATGAGAAAATTCAGGATATAGGCTCCCCAGTTGCCTTCCGTTATTTTCTCTATCTAAAAACTGGAGCTATGTGCACAATAGATACTTTGGTTATTGTACTTGGCAACAAGAACGCCATCTGAATATAGAGGATGAAAATCCTCTTAAACACCAGCCGATCGTGTTCATTTTCGATACCGATACTCATCATCTCATCGGTCAGCTTCTTCAGAGCGTTGTCTGGAACCTTCTAAAAATGAGTTGGTTCTCTTCAGAAAGATTCTTATAACTCACTTTATCAGGAAATAAATCTCATACAAAAAAAAAAAATAATTTATTACTTGAAATGCACCCAATTATAGTCATATGCACCCAAATATCTCTTATATGCACCCAAATATCACTCATGTGCATCCAAATATAACTCATATGCACCAAATATCACTCATATGCACCCAAATATCACTCATGTGCACCCAAATTTATTACATGATTACATGAGATCATAATAAGATATTACAAAGAATATATTACAGGAAATGGGTTTTCTGTAATCAGTTACCTGATGCATTAAGGCCAAAGGCAACCCCTATTATTTTGGGTTTAATCTTAAAGGAACCATAGCTTGTTTCCAGCGTGTTTTTGCCTAATTTAAAGGATTTAGCAAACTCCTTTAATAGTTTGTGAGGCACATTCATTGGCGGGATGTTCATGAGTCCACCAAAACCTAATTCACGAACGATCTCTTTCTATGGCTCGCTCATTTGTTCTAATATATATATATATATATATATATTCACTTACGTTGTATTTTTTTTCACCTTGGTTTTTGGTTGTCATTTTTACTGCAAGAAAAAAAAACATTGTCAATAGATAAAAATGCACCCAAATACCAGAGATATACACCCAAAAATCAGTCACTTGCACCCAAATACTTGTCACATACACCCAAATCCAGTCCTATAAACATTTTATTTTTTCAATTAAATGAAACTAAATGAGTTCAAAATCATATTCAACTCAACTAAGCAAGTAAAATCATAAATTAAACGAGTTCAGAATGATATTTAAGTTCAAAATGTCACTAGAAGCACCAGTTACATTCAATATAATATACACCCAGAAATATGTTATACAGAGTTTATATGTATACAAACCTACTTAAAAAACATCCAAACATTCATAAAACAGAGTTTATATGTATACACTCAAAAATCATTTGACTAGAAGTAAGTAAAATAGCGTAAACGACTTGAAGAGTTTTATTAGAACAGTAATATGAGATCTACACTAAGAACAGTGAAACAGAGAGAGAAACACGATGATATAGTGCTTCGATTTCCAAATTAGAAACAAAAATTTGAAAAACCAAGAAGAAAAATGAAACAGTACCTTGTATAATGTTTGTTCGTCTTTTTTGGTGTTTTTTTTATGGAGATTTGAATGTTTCCTTCTTGATTTGTTCTACTTTTCACAAAGAGTTGGACAGTTTCTTCAGAGCATTCTTTTGTTTCGAATGTGGCTTGAATCTCGAGGAAATGGGTATTGATTGAGGAAGAAGAGGAAGAGACTTTCATTATTAGCGCGCTTTGAAAAAACAAAACGGTTGATTAAGGCACATGGTTTTTACATTCGAGTGTGGGGAGTGTGGTGCGTGTCATTTTTGTTGGGCTTAGGCCAACTTGTAGGACTTGTAAGGCAAAAAGACTTGTATGTGTAGCAGGCCTTTTTTTTTTTATTATCTGGTCCTTCAAAATCCTGAAAAAAACTCCATCATTAATTATTGTGTTAGTGTCTTATATTAGTTTATACTATATTTTAGAGTGAATATCTAACTTGATCCCTGATAATTATCTCGAAAGGACTACGAGGTCCCAAATAAAAAAAAAATACTTTTTTCGACCCTTGATCTTTATTTTTATGGGACTGATTAGTTCCTGTGCCAAAAAAAAATATTGACATAAAAACTAATCAGCCTTATAAAAATAAAGATTAGGAGCTAAAAAAGATATTTTTTTATTAAACGTTTAGGATTTTTTTTCTATATTTTTATAGTCTGTTCCTTATTTCCTGTTTCCTTTTTTTTCTTTTATTTATTTACTTTTTTAGTCTCTTTTCGGTCAAAGAGAGTTTGAGTTTGTATAAAAAAAAACACTTATTTTATTTTATTTTGATTTGATCTTTATTTTCACTTTGATATATTTTGGTATCTTCTTTTATTGTCTTCATTATATTTGTGTTTCTATTTTATTATTAGTTGATTGAGTTCCTCTATATTTTTATTTGGTTTTTAAAATATAACAACTAAATAATTTTTAAGAGTGATAAAAGACGAGTGATTAGTTCAGCAGAGGATAAAAATTAATTTTGAGAGTAAACACGAGTGTCCATCATCAAGTAAAATATGTGAGAAAATGATTGTAAGATTCTTTCTATAACATTTTTGCAGGTTTATTGTTATGGCAAACCACTCAAAAAATACTCTAGTTGTTATGGAGATGATGCAAAGGGTCATTCAACACTTAACTAATCGCTTAAATGAATTGGAGGAAGGGAGGCAGCGCAGTAGGTGACACAGACATTATCCAAGAACACTAAACATGGAACTTTCAGGACTCACCGTCAGAATTATGTCCATTCTGATGAAGACTCTCATGGAACTACAACACCTCGACACGAAGGGAGAAACGATCCTGAAGTTTATTTAGAACGAGAACGTAAGGTGGAAATAATTTTTTCTTGTCATAATTATTCAGAGGCAAAGAAGGTTCGCTTGTCAGCAGTTGCGTTTTCTAATTATGTCTTGCTTTGGTGGGATGAACTAGTAAAGATAAGGAGGTGGAATGACGATCACCCTATAGAGACTTGGGATCATATGAGGCACCTCATGAAGAATAGATTTGTGCCTTCGTACTACTACAGAAAAGTGCATCAGAAGTTACACCGGTTGACTAAAGGCTCCAAGTCCGTTGAAGACTACCATAAAAAAATGAAGATGCTTATGATCACTGCCAACATAGAAGAGGATACCGAGATTACTATGGCATGATTTATAGGTGGTTTGAATAGAGTTATTACTGATGTGGTGGAGTTACATCATTATGTAGAGATAGAGGATTTAGTCAGTATGGCCATGAACACTACAAGAAAAATATTGAGTACCATTGGATTTAGCATTGCACATTAGCGTCCGCTTTACCAACGGATTTATGGATGGTTTTATGTGAAATTCGTCAGGTCAAATCGTTACCGACAGATTTTCGTTTCCGACGTAAATTCACCGGTAATAGTTGGAGGAAAAATAGAAAAAATAGGTGCAAAATATAGCATAGAATTTACCGAAAAAAATCCGCTAGTAAACCCAATTTAGTAGAACGCTGCATTTTGGTGACTGCAATGCGTTACCGACTTACCGGCGAATTTTCGTTTCCAACGATAACGAGCCCTAATTACGAAAATTCGTCCCCTAGTCTTATCTCATTTACAGTGTAAACGAGATACGTTAAGACAAATTTTGCACTGCTATAAAAGGATGTGCAACCCTTGCATTCTTCACAAATATTTGATATCGTCTTTTCCTCTGTTTTTCTTCCAAAAAATAGGCTAAAATGTCCAGTAGTAGCGGATATGTGGTTGTCTGTGTGTATTCCAATTGTCACTGTCAATTGTCGCATGAGAAACAGTGACAATGGGATGATATTTGAGTGTCAGAATCCGTTACTTTTGCACACTCGGCGCGTAAGTTCGTTGTCTGAGTTGAAGAGTTTGATATTGAGCAATCTAGGTGGCATAGGGAGAAGAGATATCGAAAGGGTGGGCTATAGGTTGCTAGCACCGTTAGGTAATGGAGTTTTTGGTTTCGACTGTTTCGGCTCCATGCCGACGAGCATGTGAGAGTCATGTTTGACATCCGTGGAAAAATCATGGCAGAACAAGTGATAGAGCTTTTCGCCGAGGTTGGTGATGTTGGTGGTGATTGTTCTGTATACTCAATCTTTGTGCAGATGACCCACCTCTCACACCACGACCAATTCATGTTGTCATCCAAGTGGAAGACATGGAGGTGGGTGATGAAGACTCCGACGAAGAGTACATTGCGGATAGCAATGATAGTGATTCCTCTGAAAATAATGATGAGGAGAAGTTTCTACCGGAGACGCTCGTTGAGACAGCGGTGCGCTATTTTTGCCTCCCCCCTCACCCGATTCCGGCGCTATCCGATGTACCAAGTCACTATCATACACTGGATCTGGATGCCATGCATGAGAAATCTCTGTTTTTCAACACCGGGAAAGAGGATTACAACCTAGACGGTGGTAGAATTTTGGGTCAGCCACAGATTCAAATGCAGAGATGCAGTAATACAAGGTATGAAGAACTAGAGTATTCGCAAAAGTGCTGAGTATTGAGTGGTCGAAAAGGACCGATTGAAGTATCACGTACATTGCCATTAAGCTGCAAATGGATGTCCATGGAGCCTCCATGTTACCCTTCGACAGAACCTTAGATACTGGTGAGTTCAAGTTTAATTGTGGTGTACTTACTTATTTATGGTTGCTATATATTGAGTAGTTTCCAACAATGAATGTTTCATTTCGTTAGGGAGCACCAGAGGGTTGGTGGAGCACATACTTGTTTAGTAGTGGTAGCCAACGCAGATGGACCAAGTTGTTCGACTTGTCCGTCATCAGGTACCCTCCGATCAGTAACAAGATGTAACACCTCGCATACTGTCAGAGTGTCTCCGGGTCGTCTGTCGGTGGCATATGGCGGACACGGTCCCGCAGCCATACAGGCTTCAGTGAGAATGACTCCTTCCTCTACGATGCCTGCTATGTCACCACCGGAGGCCTGGCATTGAGCAGTTGCTCCACCAATTCCCACGTTTCCGGTGCCGTACCACTTGCAGAAGTCACGGAAGCACTTCCCAATTGGCTCCCCATGTGCACGTAGCCCAAGATGGTACGCCACGTCCTGCAGAGTGATAGTGGCCTCATCTCACAGCAGATGGAATGTGTGAGTCTCCGGATGCTATCAATCTACGAATGTCGTGATCAGAGAGTTGTCGAATACGAAATCCCTGAGAAGCACCGTGTCGCCAAATTCAGCTTCCCTCAGATACGGGACGATGACGTCAAGTGGTGGAAGTGTGTGACTCACTCAATGGAACAGGAGTAGGCAAGGCCTCTGACAAAGAAAAATATTTCAAAATTAATAAAAATTAAAAATTTCTATGTATGCATTTGCTTAATATAGCAAACTGGCTTAAATATTGTATACATATCAAACTAGCTTAAATATTAAAAAGTAAAAAGTTCTATGTTTTATGTGAAATTAAAACATTCAGTAAAGTAATCATAATCAACTTATCAAACTCTAAGTTAATAATTACTAATTACTACATTAACAATTATTACATTAATAATTACTACATTAACAACTACTCCAGCATTTAAACTCTAAATTAATAATTACTACGTTAACAATCTAGTTCCCAAGAAACGATAACCACGTTTCTAGAATTAATAATTACTATCCGTGATCTTTTTCTAATGATACAAATTATATTCTAGTTCTTGACAAGTATCCTAATCGTGGCTATACATACATGGAATTACATAAACGTCAAGATAATAACACTAACCGCAATGTCAGCCATAGTTATCAGAACCGAACCGATAATCAACCCAGTGAGACTACTGGGTCACCGGGTCACTGGTTCAACTGTTGGGTCACAGGTTGAACCGGTTGACTCGTAAAATAAAAAATTAATTAAATTAAATATAAAATTATTTATTAGAATAAAAAGATAAAAGTGTAAGGAGATTTTAAATTTTACATGAGTAAAAGAGTTAATAAGATAAAGTTATTAATTAGGATATGTTTAAGAAGTTATAATATATTTATAAAAAGGCAATTATAAAATCAGAAAGCATGTTGGCCTGGTGGTTGACAGTATCTTTTGTTCTCGCGCTTTCAAACAAAAACTTAAATAATTACTGATGTCCCGCTCGCGTGCATCTGCGCGCGCCATGTTTGTCTTACTCCATAATATGGTCGAAAAGGGGCTCGCGTGCATCTGCGCGCGCCATGTTCATCTTACTCGATAATATGGTCGGAAAGGGGTAGAAGAGAAGAGAATGTGGTTGAAAAGTTCGAAATGAGGCCCAGAACCACGCTCGTCGACAAGCCTTATCTCGTTTATATTGTAAACAAGACAAGCGTAAACGTATCTCGTTTACACTATAAACGAGATAAGACTGGGAGACAGATTTTCATAATAATTAGTATTTATTTCAGTGAATAAAATATTTATTTAATTTATTTAAATAAAAAATCTAATTTAGGATTTAGGGTTAAATTTATTTAAAATTTAGGATTTAGTTATATGTTAATTTAGGATTTAGGATTTAGTTATATGTTAATTTAAGATTTAGGATTTGGTTATCATATGCTAATTTAGAATTTAGGCTAAAGTTAATTTAGGATTTAGGAATTATTTATATGTTAATTTAGGATTTAAGATTTGGTTACTATATGCTACTTTAGAATTTAGGAGTAAGTTAAGCTTGATATCAATAATTAAGATGCACTTTCAAATAAATTTACATGAGTATAAATTGCTTCAAATTTAGCATTATGATTCTAAATAGAGATAGATATATATATATGCTAAGTAAAAGTGCGTGCTATATGTACAACATGATATATATATATAATATGAATTTAAGTATGAAAACAAAGTGAACTTGGAATAAAAAGATAGATGGTGATGGAGATATAAAGTTTCTTCATATGGCTTTCAAACAAAAACTTAAATATAAAAAGTATGCACTTTTCTAAAGTTGTTTAGTTATAGTGATTTTTGAATTTTTCAAAGGTTAAGTGTGATAGTACATTCACAAGAGAAAAATGTTTATTGTATACTTTTATTTATATATAATAACTTCTATGAATTAATTAAAATATTGTCTTTTCAATGTATAAATAAGTTAATATATTCTGCTAGAAATATTGTGAATTTAATTAAATTTTGAGTGATGCTGTAGATTGAGATTTGTTGGATTTGTGAGAACTATAAAAGTAGATATATATCCAATTTTAGAGAGGTTACGTTAAATTTTTTTTTTTGAAATGATGTAAATATTGAAGAAATTGTGATTAAGTATTAAATAAGCAGTGATAGGTAAATTATTATTAAAGTTCAATTATTCATCAACAGAAGCGTGAAGTGATGTGAGGTGATGCACATTAAAAAAATTATACACTTAATCTTTTGCAGTAGAACTACAAAACAGTGAGTATTCACGAAATAAATAAAGTTTATTGCTGATCCCAACAGGAAACTCCGCAATTGTATTTCAACTCACTTATATAGATTACGAAAATGACTACATATAAAGCATTTTAGGACTAAAACCCCAAAGTGGTCCCTGAGATTGGGCGAGTTACCCATACTTGTCCCTAACTTTCAAAATTCACTAAAAGTATCCCTGACATTTTGCTCCGGGACCCATAGTTGCCCTTCAACCCTTTCCGGTGCCAAGTCAGCAAACGGAGGGGTGATCTGGCACCACCAATGCCACGCTGGAGCCAAGCGAAATGACACAGTATCGATTTGGCGCCCAATGAAGAAGTAAACGACGTCGTTCATAAGCTCCATCCCTTGAAAACGGTTTGCCTTCAGTCCCATATTTGTTTGAACACTCTCACACTTCCTCTCCTCTCCTCCACGCTCAGTCTTCGTCTTCTCATTCTCCCATCAATGGCAGCAACCTAGCTTCGTCTTCCCCATCTCCTCCACTGACACACGTCGTTTGAAGAGTTTGGTGTTCCTTAGTCAAGTGGTTTCTCTGTCTTCTGCGTTGTTGAAGGTATGTGTTGGTTGAAATAATTTTTGAATTTATTTCATGAATCAAATTATGATGAAGGTGTATGATTGTCTTGTTACTGTGTTGGGTTGTCCTAGAGTTTCATGGCTGCATTACCTTAAAGGATTGTGTTTAAGAATTTTTGTTAGGGCAAAGGGTTTGATGTGTATATGCTCTGTTTTTTGCCAATAAAACAGAGGTTTTTTCAATAGTGGGTTAATGCATGTTGGTGACTGTGATATTAATGTATAGGGATTTTAATCGATGTTGAAGTCGTGTGATATGATGGTGTGAGTTTTAATGGTTTTGATTTGTTGGTGCAGATGGATGTGTTGTTGGATATAATGTTTCATCATGGAGGAAACTTTGAGAAAGATGATGAAGGAAAACTGAGATATACCCCTGATAACTTAACCTGCCTAGGTGATCTGGATGAGGATACCTTGGACATTTTCTTCATAAGGAATTATTACAAGGAGTTAGGCTATGACAAGATCCTTCATTGTTGGTGGCTAGTTCCCGGGAGGACGTTAGAAACTGGATTAAGGAATCTAAACAGTGACAATGAGCTTAGAGAGATGTGTTTCCTTGCTCACAAGAATAATGGATTGGTGGATGTGTATTTTGAACATGGGGTGTCATCTCCAGATTATTTACAAGATGAGGAGGAAAAGGCTGGCATGGATGCAAAAGAAGAAGGTGCCATGGTCACTCCTAATGACAAAGTGAGGAACCCCAACAGTGAATCCCCCCAAGACAAGGCAACACCTGTCAACACCATTGACATCCCGAACCCTCAAATTAATCCAACTCCTCCTAGTAATCCAACACCTCTAACTATGCCAGAATCTGTCACGAATCCAAAACCTCCAAGTCAGGAGAAGCCTCTTCCCAATCCAAATGATCAATCACAGGCAAAGCCTGCTACTTATCAAAAGCCAAAACCTCCCACTAATCCACAGCCGAAGCCTCCTACTAATCAATTTGCAAAGCCTCCTACTAATCCACAGCCGAAGCCTCCTACACATCAAAAGCCAAAGCCTCCTACTACTTCAAAGTCGAAGCCTCCTACCAAGCCAATTCTCCCCAAAAGTGTGCCAACTGCAACATCCAACTCCACACTAAAATCCACCTTGAAGAAGAAAACGACAACAACCACCCCTAATTTTAGGCCTTGTACGAGGAGTGTTGCTAAGGGAAAGGCGGTGTTGCAAGCAGGACAGGAGGGAGGTGATGCACTATGGTCTGATTCATATGATAGTGACGAAGATAGTTTGTATGAGCCAAGGATCGAAGATAGTTCTTCGTCTGATGATGATGATTATGATAATGATGTTTGTAAGGCTAAGACTATTAAGGAAGACATCAATTTTAAACATTCTCCTGCTGCTGCGTTTGCTAAGGATAAAGAGCAAGTTATGAGTGAGGATGATGCATTTGTTGAGGAGGTCTCAGATGGGGATGTGGACCTAGGCTTTGTGGGTGGAACAGGGAATGATGCATATAATGCATATGATCTAGGGGCTGACTCAGACGGGGCAAATTCATGGCATTCTGAAGAAATGAAAACTCCCCCCAATTCAGAGGATGAGGGGGCAGATGAGGAGTCTGAAGATTTTTGTCCTGTGTTCAGAGAAGGTATAAGGTTTGGAGAACTGCAAATGGAAGTTGGCATGAAATTCAACACAAAATGGGACTTTAAGGAGGCTGTAAGGGAGTTCACAATCCAAGAGGGTAGACGGATTAGGTTCAGGAAAAATGACAACGTGAGGATGAGGGCTACATGTCAGGTGAAAGGATGTCTATGGGTGGTGTATGCATCAAGGGATCATGAAGATACTTGTTGGCAAATAAAGACATTCCTTAATGATCACACATGCTCAAGGGAAGATAAGAACAGGGCAGCTAACAGAAATTGGGTGGCGAGTAAACTAGTCAAGAAGGTTAGGAAGTACCCCAATTTTAAGCATTTTGATGCAGCCACTTACTTCAAGTCAAGGTTTGACTTGACCTTGAACAAGAACTCAATATCAAGGGCCCTCTTTGATGCACGTAATGCTGTGTTTGGGGATGAAAAGGAACAATACAAAAAGCTGAGGGATTATGGTCTTACACTTCTCAAGACTAACCCTGGATCAACAGTTGAAATTTGTTGCACTCCCCAACCTGAGTTTGATCCAGTATTTGATAAAATGTATGTGTGCTTGAGTGGTTGCAAGAGTGGTTTCAAAGCCGGATGCCGACCGTTGATTGGACTGGACGGTGCTTTCTTGAAAACTCAATTTGGTGGACAAATTCTATCGACAGTGGGTCAGGATGCTAATCACCATATCTACATCATAGCGTGGGCAATTGTTGGAGTAGAAAACAAAGAGAATTGGAAGTGGTTTCTTGAGTTGCTACACCAGGACCTTGGAGACTATAGGCAAAATGGGTGGTGCTTTATCTCTGACATGCAGAAGGTATTCTCTAACTCATGAGTATCTTAGAAAATAGTGGAATGTTAGTCATGAGTGGATATGAAAATTGCCCTCTTTGTTATATGTTTACTAGAAAATTGCATGGTTTGTTATATGAAAATATAAGGGAATTGTATGGATTGTGTATATTATTAGTTATGAGTAGAGATGAAAACTGTCTGCTGTTTATATGCTGAACTTTAATAATGAGGATGAGCCCCGATAGATATGATGGACTTATATCAGTATCGTTTCTCAAAAACAGGGACTATTATGTGTAAATTGATAAAAGTCAGGGACTATTATGTATAAATTGTTATAAGTCAGGGACTGTTATGGTGAGCGTCAATGAAAGTCATGCTCTATTATGGTGATATGGTATGTGGTTTTGTACACAGGGTTTGTTGCCGGCAATGGAAGAGGTGATGCCCCGTGTTCATCACCGCTTTTGTGTTTGGCACTTGTGGCAGAATTTTAACAAGCAATGGAAGGATTTACAACTAAGATCCTTGCTGTGGGAGTGTGCACGAGCCACCACGTATGAAGAGTTCAGAGATAATATGAACAAGATCAAGATTATCAACGAGGATGCATGGGCGTATCTATCAAAGTGGGGAGGAGAACAATGGACCAGGAGTCAATTCAGTCACAGGTCTAAATTGGATAGCATATGTAATAATGCGTGCGAGGTATTCAACTCAAAAATTAAAGAGGCCAGGGCCAAGCCAATCATTACTTTGCTTGAAGGTGTGAGAATGTTTGTCATGAGAACAATAGCTAAGAACAAGGTAAAATTAGCTAATCATGTGGGTAAGTTACCGCCAGTAATTCACAGTCGTCTGGAGAAAGTGAGACAAGAGTCAAAACATTGGCACCCAATATGGACAGGTGATACTGGTTATGAGAAATTTGAGGTACACGGTTACCCAGCCAACCATGTTGTTGATCTAGGAAAACACCTATGCACATGTCAATTTTGGATGCTGACAGGTGGATTTTATTTTGTCCAATGTAACATTCATTCATATATTACTACCTAACACTAAGTACTAAATTGATTCATTCCTGTTTCGGATGTAGGAATACCCTGTGTGCATGCATGTGCTGCACTAGCTAGGGTGAACAAGAATCCAGAGGATTTTTGCCACAAACTAGTTACTATGGACTCATATAGGGAGACATATCAGCATCATATTAATCCCATTCCTGAGCAGACTTTCTGGGAGGTTTCAGAATCTCTTAAGCCCCAACCTCCAAAGATTAAGAGGGGGCCAGGTAAGTTACAACAAAAAAGGCGAATAGGCACAGATGAAGCTAAGGGTGGCTCGAAGAAATCCAAACCCACTTCCACCAAGGACAACACAAACCTAAAGAGGCAGCTTGCACCATTCACATGCAGCTACTGTGGGGAAAAAGGACACACAAAGAGAGGTTGTAAAAAGAAAAAACTAGCAGATGCTGCTGCAAAAGCCAAAGCTGCTGCTGCTGCACAAGCAAAAGCTGCTGCTGCTGCACAAGCAAAAGCTGCTGCTGCTGCACAAGCAAAAGCTGCTGCTGCTGCACAAGCAAAAGCTGCCGCTAAGAATACAACTAGAGCTGAAACTAATGTTGTTGAAGATGGTCAGAATGCTGCTAAACCTGACCCCAATGCTGAACCTGATCCGAATGCCACTGATGATGCCAATGTTGGTAAAGATGCTCCGGCTGATGATGATGACACTAATGTCCAACCAGTTGAAGTTGACCTTTCTCAACCAATTTACTCTGAACCAGAGGAGTCTCAGCAGGTAATCAACTTATTTTTCATCTAATGACAACTTGTAAATTGTTTAGTGTTATGTAATTATAACCGCACCATCTGATATACTACAATTCTTGTAGGCTACTGAAGTTTGTACCATCACTAAGTCAAGACCAGATAAGCTCCCACCAAAGAGAAAATCATCTATCTCACCAACTTCTGCACATGCGCCAGTTAATCCCATGTAAGGTGCTAGCTCAGGAACAGCTACAAGACTTGGCAGTATCCTCAAGTTCATTCCCACTCCAGGATTCAAGGCACCAAGGAAGAAAAATTGAAGACTCTTGCTTGTTGTATTGGGATGTATTTTGTATAAGACAATTTCAAAGTAATTTTGTATAGCAATGCCATGCTTGTTTGGTTAGGATTACTTTGTTACCAGACATATGCTTATGTTTATTTTGTTACCAGCACCTTCTTATGGCTTTGTAAGGCAGTCAAAACTTATGAATCATGACTTTGTTATGTTAAAATGATTAATATATTTTGCTATTGCTATATTTTGCTATTGCTATATATCCAGATTTTCTTTAGTGGTACAAAAATAGTTAGTATCTCCAACAGGTTGGCTAACACAGTTACATGTTGAATAAGTTTTTTTCATTCATGCAAATATTACACATATGAACTCAATCGCATCATTACCCAACATTGAGATCAAAGTTTGCAAAATACCACTAGTAAGAACAACAGCATTACAGAAATAACCACAAACAATAATTTGATCATAAACTTTTGACTCCTAACATCCGATTCTAATTTTTCCAGCCTCCAACCTTCTGTCATCTTCTGCTCTTCATTATAGTTAAGACTTTCTGATTTTGCAGGGACAGCCTCTTGCCCAACATCTGCCCAAACAAACAAACCACACCATCTTTTACCAATTGTCTGCAGTCAACGAATGTTTCAATAACCAAATTAGAAGTTGGAGAAGGAATGAAAAATCAGGAAAAATTAACAATTACAGCTAACATTATAATTTGGGCATCCAAAAAAGGGCTTATTTGGGTTGGAATGTGTCCCAGACCACCGGAGCCCAGGTCGGCAGCCGCAACCACACCATTCTGGTACACGCGTAGCCCTACTACGATTTTGGGTCTTCGCCCTGTATCCATTGCTTGTTGACCGTATCGAGCTCCCACTGGCTTGCCTTTCACCTCCAAACATTGCTTCAGAGCTTCAATGGTGGTCCAGAATTATATTACGAAGGAGAGAAGAAGAGATACTAGTTATAATAATGATTCTTAGGTTTTAGGGTTTTATTGGGACCAGGGACCACATTGGGTACAAAATTCAGATTTGCCACATCAGCTAGCCGTTGCTGGCTCCAGCGTGGCATTGGTGGTGCCAGATCACCCCTCCGTTTGCTGACTTGGCGCCGGAAAGGGTTGAAGGGCAACTATGGGTCCCGGAGCAAAATGTCAGGGATGCTTTTAGTGAATTTTAAAAGTCAGTGACAAGTATGGGTAACTCGCCCAATCTCAGGGACCACTTTGGGGTTTTAGTCGCATTTTAGTGTAAGAGACACGGTATATGTTTCAAAATCAGAGAATAAGGAAGCAAGGGGGGAGAAAGAAGGGTCATCCTAACCTGACTTTTTATTCCCGAAAGCCCGAAACTAATGGCAAGCTATCTTGGGTGCAGGTTTTTTCAATCCTAAAGTCTTCTGTTTCAGAATGCACAACTATGGCGTTGCCTTTTTGAGGATTCTGATTAACAAAATCTCTAGAAAGATTCATAATAGTTGTCTCACGTTAACATCAATGGTCCTACTAATCACAATATTTGATTTCAAGCCTTCTGTCAATATTACCAATTTTGGAGATATTTTTTTCTAAATGAGTATTGAATCAGGGCATATAAGAAAGTCCAACAAGTGATAGTATCTTTGAATTTGTGAAGCTGCCATCATTCTCTCAAAATTATCTGAGGTGGGTTCTTAAGCAACCATGCTATATCTATAAGCACGACTAACGATGTATGTTTATGTGCAAAATCTTCAAAATCTTCACACAAGTTGCCGATGGAACCACCAGATATAGACTGGAATAGTTTAGGATAACTACAATACAAAATTTAAATAAAAAAAAAAAAAACAGCAAGACAAGCTATTGAATTAAGACAAGCTAAAGTCAAAATAAGACTACAATTTTTTTTTCTTGAAGGTGCGCCAACTAAATTAACTTGGTCATATGAACTATCTTCTTACTTTACTATTGTTGTTTTATCATGATCACTCTCTTCATGATAATCATTAAATAGGAGATATGTTACTTTTCGTCGTAGATCTTTTCTGCCATTTGCTTTAATCTTCGTGTAGTTTTCAAATTAGAAACAAACTTTTTGCTTTTACTTCTCTCGAGTTTGTCTTTTTCAAAAAAGTAAGAAACAAATAAGCATGATGAGATTAAAGCAAAAATATTAGTCAATTATTTTTGTGTATATTAGTAAGAATTTTTTCTTATGAACAGGACTATGTCTAACAAAAAAAATGTTGGAAATTAATTTGTATATTAAATTTTTTAAAAATTAATTTATTTGTTGGAGTAAAATCTTAGAGATTGATTTGTGTATTAATTTTTCTTAAAAACTAAAATATCCGTTTTTAAAATTTTTGAAGATTGATTTGAGTAATTACTAATTA
>NC_029790.2:19172365-19173808 GCF_000816755.2 Arachis ipaensis | reverse complement strand
CTTATAATTTTATTATTTATCTATATTTTCAACATATTTATACGTATGAATTTATTACCATACCAAAATAAACACCTTACATATATGCCTATATACAAGTTTGATTTTCACATAGTCAACTCCAAATCCTTCTACATTACCTACGTAATGTTTGGCTAAAGGGGAGATAGGAAAATTTCTGAGATTATGGAATGATAGGTTTGCTCAAATGAAAGGTCAAGAATAAAGTTCCATTAGACGAAGAAAAACACATTTTTTTTTCCTTTGACATGAGAACATTATGAAGATTACATGACCATCCCAGTGAACAAATAACAATGGACTCACAAACATTACATAATCCGATATAGCCCTCTTCCATAATCATACAAAAACTAACCAATTTAATTACCCCTTGAATGCAATCTGTAATTATATATTACCCATAACATTTTATTATAGAATCTTGAATGCATACTATCCCTTTGACCACTGAAATTATTATTATGATTATGATTATTAATATTATTAAGAAGCATTAAACGGAGGGGCCTTCAAGATGTTCCTTGATATGGTAACCGTCGCCAAAGGGTTTCTTGGAGAGTGAAAGGCGCACACCCGGGTCATGGTGGGAGCAAGAAGTGTTATAAAGAAGAGAGTTGTTGACACACTGCACATTGCTGTTCATGTAAGCAGCCATTGGGAACGAAGAAGTTCCTCTTCCTTTTCCATTCTTATGCTTCTGCTTTGAGCTACCTTCTCCGCCGCTCGAGCTCTCCCATTCGCTGCCGTGATCTGTAACAATGCCCTTCTTGTGAAGATAGCTAGGTTCATGCTTCTTCTGGGATTGGACAAGTTCCATGTATGCTCCTCTGTTTTCCCCTGCAATTGTTATGACCTTCATCCCAGAGTCCTCTGAATCTGAAACCTTCTTATGAATGCTTTTCTCTCTGGATTCATGGCCGTGTTTTCCATGGTGGGTTGTTTCCCTGTGGAAATCGTTGTTGCCGTTGTTCCACTGGCGAGGCTTCTCAACGGTGCTCTGAACGAGAACGGTTTTGGGCTCTGCCTCCACGGGGATCTTAGGCTCTATCTTCAGCTGAGAAGGTGGCAGGGTAAGAGGAGAGGGTGGTGGAGCATATGGTTTGTACTTTGGGGATTGCATTGGGCTCTGAACAGGTTGCTTGATTGTTTTTGGAGACTCATGAGGAGGAGAATAAGAAGTGCTTGGTTTGCGAGACGGTGAAGTTGGAACTGATGAGGTGGTTATAACTGTAGCCTTTGGGATTGGAGAACTTGGCAGTGAGGAAGAAGGAGCAGGGGGCTTCTGAGCCGGTGATGAAGGGGCAGATGTTCTGGCATCCCCGGCGGCGAAGCGTGATGGGGCTTCTTGCGCCGGGGTTGGTTCTTGAGGCTGCGTTTGAGGCGAGGATGGTGCCGAAGTAGTCCTGAATGTAGGAAGAG
>NC_029790.2:19169310-19172303 GCF_000816755.2 Arachis ipaensis | reverse complement strand
GTGCGGCACGAATGGAGCTTAGGCGAAACCATGGACGAACCGGAGGTGGGTTAGCCATGGCTTGGTGGGTTGAGGTGGGAAGTTGTGAAGCCTTAAAAAGAAGAAATGAGAAAAATGTATTGAGATGGAAGATGGTAAGTATGGGTGCAAAATGATATGGCATAAGGCATTGTTATTTATAGAATCCAAAGTAAATAAACGTATAACTTGTGTGAGGTTGAAACAAAAAGGCCGCGAATTATGTATCCGAGTGAGACCACTCCAATGCAAAATTAAAATAGGGAAAGCATCGGATTCAATATGGCCAGCTGACACAAGCTCATATACCTCACAAAGCAAGGTTCGAATCACAATTCACAGTTTGAGTCATTCGAAATTTACTGTGTTGTGTTCCTGTCTCACCCGAAATATGTTATACCTAATAATCAAGAATCATACTACTTATTACATAGCTCCTTGCAGTTTATAGGATCATTCATACGTCTCAATTCTCGTATCCTACTTCCTACCTCATTGATATTATCTTTACCACTATACTGACAGTGTTTGGCATGCTTCTGACTTTGCTTGTTTAGTTAGCCAAGTAGCGATACCCTCTTGCCTTGCATTGCCTTTACATACTTTTCCTTCTTTGGAAGATGCTTCAGTTCATGGAGCTTCCTTGCCAATGCCAATAGAGTGGTGTAATGTAAACGACTCACATGCAGGCTATCATATCCTATCCTATCTCAGCGTTTCACAAGAAAAGAACCGCCAAGTGGGTCCTTTTTTATACTGTGTTATTGCTTTCTATTTGTTCCTTCTTTGGTTAAAGATGGTTACTATTTAATTAATTAACTAAAGAATGCTGGCTTAAGGTTCCAAACTATCACGTACAATGATTCTTTGTTTCCGACTCAATATATATAGTTTAAACGATGGTCATAATGTCTTCCAATTTCAATTTTATATTACTTTTTATGTGGACCCGCCTCTTCATGTCAAATCATATAAAAACACGGTTCTTATTTATTTTAGTTAAGGCTAATTTATACGGCTCCTATTAATACTGTATACGAACAATTAAATATTAAATTCAATCACCAAAATTAATTATTAATATAAAATATATATTAAAAATAAATTAAATAATATATATTTATATACAAATATATAATAACTAATTTTAAATATAATAATATAATAATAAAATATAATAAAAATTAGATAATTAATTTTTTATCTTGTAATTAAATTAATACTAATTAAATCTATTTTTTATTTAAAGTATTAGTCTCTTAATATTTTCTAAGGTAATATTGCCATTCAGTGGCAAAAAATTGCTTATTCGAGGAGATTAGGACAAGAGAATATTTACCATGCCTAAGAATTTGTTCATAAATTGTGCTTGCATATATACTTATACGCATTTACTATTTTGATACCACGCTTCATAAGGCTATAATGAATTAGATAAAGAGATTGAAGATATTGTGCTTTATCTTTGGGTAAGAACCAGTAATAAAAGGGAAGAGCAAGCAAACAAACATAAATTTCTACAAACATTTGACATCATTTCACTCCTATGTTTAATATTTTTATTTTAAACATCCTATATTCTTTCGTTCCGTCTCCTGCCATATGATTAACAATTTGCATATGGTTCAATGCATGGAATAATATTGGAAACTGCTATCATATTTATAACTTTAAATAGCAATAGTAACTTATGTAAAATGACAATAGTAGTGGGAATTTCACTTAAAATACTTCTTTTTTTAAAATACATCTAAATTATTGATGAGACAACCAATCATTTTTCCTACCAAAAAAGGCAACTGTTTCACATTAAATGATATAACTAGTTTTGTTTGTACTTATGTCTTGTGTTTAAGAAGGTAAATTTTCTTATAAATGATTTAGATATTATACTTTATTCTTTATTTATTTATTATTTTGTCATGGTTTAAAAAATATTTTGAGAAGCAAACATCTTAACACCTAAGATCTACCATAGTAGTTGGTTATTTACCAAGTATCATCAAGATATGATTCCACTTTGGAGCAATCATTTCAAATGATCTAAATGCAATATTAGTTACATGCAAAATATATTAGCAAAGAATGCTAAGTGGTGTAACACTGTAACAAAATGAGGACAACAATGTAATACAATTATGAAATTGTTGATCGGCACACAAATTATTATGGTAAGAAATAGTAACGAGAATGGGAATTGCAAAATAATTTACATTTTTTGGCATTACGATTTATGAGAGGAAATAATCAAGGCCATTTGGTGAACTCAAACACTTTGAATACAATTTCAATTCCAGTGGGAATCTGCCACACAAAGAGGAGAACATTTAATGTATTCAATGCTATGTGAAGATTTCTAGCAGTTTCACTTCCTCTCTGCATTGGTGGTACTAAAGCTGCTGCCAGTGCCCATAGCACCGTAATACCTGGTGCATATAAATCAATAGTCACACATTTATAGCCTAATGTTGATTATCTTTGCAAGTTTTGTATCATTATTTTTTCATTAACATTGTTACTGTAGATTAAAAAATATTGTGTTAATTTTATGTACTTATATAATTTTATTATAATTAATTACTATTAATATTAAATTAATAAAAAAAATTTAAGTAACAAATGTGGCTAGAATAAAGTACCACAATATAGTCACCAAAAAAAAAAATACCACAATATTGTTTTCTTCTGTAACACATTGGGAATACTACCAATTCTAATGCTTGATTAAATAATTAGGAAGATCCAGCGAGAAAAAAAAACAGTAAGGTAATTAGGAAAGTGAATCTTACCCATTAGAAGAGTACTAAGAGTGTAGAGAAATGATATAAATTACTTTTAGTTTAGAGTACAATGGGATGAACAATGGAAATGGATACTAGGAGGTTTAATCAATTCTTTTAAATTTAAAATTTTTTAAAATTTAAATTTTAAGTCATGAATCTAAATTTTCTAAATTCTAAATCCTTAAAAAATAA
>NC_029790.2:19168751-19169040 GCF_000816755.2 Arachis ipaensis | reverse complement strand
TCATAAATCTAAATTTTCTAAATTCTAAATCCTTAAAAAATAAGAGGTGAAAAAGAATAATTTTAAATAAAAAAAATTAGTTATATAATTAAAATTCATTCCCTGTAAGTCATACTATAATCAAATGGAAAACAAAGTAGGTATAATGATCGGAATAATGATCAAATTAATTCTTGAAAGATAAATTATTTTTTAAATTTGTCTTTCAAACATGTTATTAATTAAATTAATCCTCTAAAAATTATAAATTAATTATGTTTATCATTCCATCATTCCATTAATAATTTTA
>NC_029790.2:19165770-19167759 GCF_000816755.2 Arachis ipaensis | reverse complement strand
TTTTTTATATACTTTACTATAATTAATTATTATCAATTTTAAATTAATAAAAAGAATGATGTAGATAACATGTGTTATCTGTTACCTGCTCCTGCAAACAAATGTGGACCAGGGAAGAGTTTTCCTGTCCTAAGCCACGTGTTGACTCCTCCTCCAACCGCCTCAAGCACCCCAAAACCCAGCAATATGGATCCTGCGTTGAAGTGTCTTTCCCTGTAAGACCCTTTCAGCAGCTCCTTCCTCTCGTCAGTGAGTTGCTGAATTTTCACTTGAACCGGGGACGGAGCTGCCTCCACCTCCACGGGGTTGCCGTCAGGGGTGACAGGAGCAGGTTTGACTTCTTTCTTGAGCTCGTTAATCTCATTCTGGATTGTCCTTACGCGCCGCCATTGCCACCCTAAGTAGCCTGCCCACAATGTATAAAAGAACAATCCACCCAACACAATGGGGTGTATGAGAGCAAAGGTTCTTCCCTCCAATATTCCGAATTCTCCTCCGACAGCAAGCGCATCCTGTGGTTGCAGCAAGAATGGTAACGTGATTGTGCCGAGGGAAACAGAGGCACGATGGACAATAGTGGAATAAGAGTCTTTTAATCTTGGGGCATCCAATGTTGCGGAGATGGGAGCACGTGCACTCTGGCGTCCCCTGCTGCTGCAATGACAATGATAACCAACAGTTGGAAGCCTCACAAGTGTCAACGTGGCGGCCATATTCTCTGTTTCTCAGCAATGCACGCGACTTCTTGGCTTCTTCGGACTCAGAATAACAAAGGAAAACATGTAGAGAAGTACATGGTTGAGATTTGCACACGAGATACATAAGAAGATAAGCAATTTGTGCCACACATTGTAACTTTTTGGGATTTCTCAACCTCAATGACGTCTATAATTAAGGAGTTGTCTGCTACTCTCCCCTAATATAAAATCATTCAACTGATCCATACATCAACCAAAGACCAAACCACTCTAAAATATGATAGAGTACTGTGACTTGGGCCTCCAGGCCCTGGTTATTAAAACAAGCATTCTATAAAAAAAATGATTTGTAGTAGTGCGGCTGATTATTAAATAGCGGTGGAAGTAGTCATGTAAATCCAATTCTTATTCATAATTTGTGGTACACACATTTTACAAGCGCAAAAAAACGTTGGTATAAGCAAAATTTCATTCTTACAAAAAAGAAAGTTTGGAAACACACATTTTTCTTCTAATTCTTCTCAACCCAAATGTAAAATAAATCAAGTCAAAATATTATGACTAAAAAGAAAAAATATTTGTACCTTAAATAACAAATACAATAATACCTTCATTACAAAAATAACAACCTCATGGCATGTTTTCTTCTTCTTTAAATTTTTTCTTCTCAAAACTTTTTTCGTTGAACTCATTCATGGAAGAATGATTTGTTTTTCTTTATTTAAATTATTTCATTTTATGTACTGTATATAATTTGCTTCCAATGAATAGTGTAAAAAATATTTAGTCTAAAATAGACTTTTCACCTCTAACAAATGTGTTTTTTGCCCTCAATGAAATGGTATTTGTCTTCTATTAAAATCTTTTGTTATCATATCCCTACAGTTTCACACAACTCAAAATATTTGTTCTTTAAATTTCTTCTTCTCTAAACTTTCCTAGTTTAACTCATTCATGGAAGAATGATTTGTTTTTTATATTTAAATGATTTCATTTTATGTACTATATATAATTTGTTTCCAATAAATAGTATAAAAAATATTTAGTCTAAAATAGATTTTTTTTTTCACCTCTATATGCGTATATTTTTAAACCATTTTAAAAGTTAAAAACCAAACTAATTTATAAAACCAATTTGACCAAAACAGGGAATACTTCGTTTAGGAAATATTAAAATTTGGAGAACTCGAATTACTTTTTGTTTTGTAAATTATTATATGCTAAATGAGCTTACGAAGAAAAGAATATTAAAAATTCTTGGATATTTATAACCGTTTAATATAATATGTAT
>NC_029790.2:19162728-19163611 GCF_000816755.2 Arachis ipaensis | reverse complement strand
AAATTTTATATTTTATAATAAATAAAAGTATTCTTAAATTATTTTAAAATGTGACAAAAATTTTTAGGATGTTTTATTTTACCGAAAAATGGACAAATGACTAGTTAATAATATTTAAAAATATAAAAGAGTAAATTATTAAATATATATTTAAATTATTTTTTTTTAACAAAAATATATTCAAATTTTATAATAAATAAAAGTATTCTTAAATTATTTTAAAATGTGACAAAAATTTTTAGGATGTTTTATTTTACCGAAAAATAGTAATTGGACAAATGAAATTTTCTATATCACAAGTAAAACTTTAATATTGGCAAGTAAGTTACGTCACGTTTTTTTATGAGAGTAATATATCTCTAATCACTGAGTACTTTTGGCACATTTTTAAATTGTTTGAGAGTATTTTTTTGTTAACAACTAAATTTAAAGATACTTTTGTTGGTGTTAAAATAACTCAAGTATATTTTATTTTTGGTTTAATTACTTTTATAGTTTTATAAAATTTTTAATTAGGTCTTTATACTTTCTTTTTTTAACTAGGTTCCTGTGCTAAATTTTTTTTAATTAGGTTCCTCTTAGCAGTAATTGGTTTAATTTTATAGGTACTTAACTAAAAAAATTGGTGCAGGAACCCAAATAAAAAAAATGAAGGAACCCAATTAAACGGAAAAGAAAAAGTACATGAACCTAATTAAAAATTTTGCAAAACTATAGGGACCAATAGAATAATTAAACCTTTATTTTTTGTGGTTTACTCGACATAGAATTAAATTGTTAGACTAACCATATCAAAAAGTAAATACCTAACCACCTAAAAAAGCATTTTAAAAAATTTAAAAGGTAACAATAAATAATAAGTTATAATTTATAAATAATATTT
>NC_029790.2:19147546-19162066 GCF_000816755.2 Arachis ipaensis | reverse complement strand
TTTCCATTTGTATTACTATAAAAATAAAGATAAAGATATTAACATACCAATAATAACATTTTACATAAAAATGTAACACTCTACTACACAGAATCTTATGCTTAAGCCATAAAACTGAGGTGGTGAGGTATTACGACCTCTAAAATTAAAAATATACATATAATATAATTAAAAAAAGGTTTATAACTAGGAACCTTTGAAGAAAAATTTAAAACAAAAGCCGTAACACTCACATAAACGGAAACTTGCGTACGAAGACGTAAGATATATGTGTATGAATAATATAAAAGGAGTGTCAAAGATATAATTAACAAAGCTTCTGACTCGGTTCGCGAAGATAACCCGGCCAGAACATGCAAGTATATATATACATATATATAAGAGAATCCCAAAATGACCCAAAGCAGAAAAATGACAGCCCGTTTCTCCGAGTCAACCTCTAAGAGGGACAAACATAAAATACAAGGTGGATAATTTATATACATACATAAACATAAACAAAAATACGACCTTGAGTCCCAAGAGTTCTTCGCTTCATCAGCATCTCTAGAATACAGAGTGGTGCTTCTCAACCTACATTTGAAAAATAACAATATCGTATGGGATGAGAACCGGGGGTTCTCAATATGGTTAAGGTGCCCACATATATAATAAATAAGGTCTCAAAAAAGCCAGAGGCAATCCTAGAATTCCAACGTTCTTGATTATAAAACTTAACGAACTAAAACTAAAACCATAAAAAGGGTGGTCCTCTAAGGTTCTAAACTTAACCCAAACCGTACTAAAACCCTCAACTATTCCCCTTCTTTTACCATCCTCCAAAACACCAGAAGATCATCACACAGACAAACAAAGCAAATAAAGCAAACACAAGTAGAATATAGATACAGCAAACAAAACATATAACAGTAAAGCATGAAAATAACAAGTAGGCAATCCCAAGAAAGCAAACCAAAGCATACAGACAAATGCATATGATGCATACTTTTTCTACTGGCCATGAGCTCACGTGTCAGTTACTTTGCCAGAGCCCGACACATCCGTTAGCTAATCCGGATATCGTCCTCTTGAAAATCGGTGGGTGATACACCACCACAAATCCCACCATTGCGAGCGGTACACCACCACGAACCTCGCAAGATCTTCAATTGGAAAAACAACATACACATGTGGGCGGTAAACGACCATGAACCCCACACAACATTCTCTTTTAAAAACATGTGGGCGGTACACTACCACGAACCCTAAATACGTCTCGACACTGGGCAAGCGGTAAACCACCACGAACCTTGCCGGGTCAAGCTCAAAACAATTTTATTTTCAAATTCATTATAAATTATTCATTCATATCCATTCATAATCATTCAAAATTCTTCATTAAGGCCAGATTCATCATATACATATCACATTCTGCTCATTTCATTTTTAATTAAAACCAACACCACTCCTTATAACCTTTTCTAAAACCTTCAAAACCACTTTACTTAAAACAAGTTCTCCTTACACACAAAACCCAGTTCTTACTTAGCTAAGATTTTCCTCTAATACAACTTCAAAATCATTTCATATTTAAACATCTTTCAAAAGACTAAGCGAATCGTTTATTAACTAAACCGCACGGCAGAGTCTCAAGACTTTAGGGAGGACAACAACCAATCTCTTTCTTTAAAATTATTAAACTCCTTGAATCATAATTTCTTAAAATATAGTTCTGTAAACAAACTCAAAACATAAAGCTTTTCTTAATAAATCAAAACTCAAAACATAATTCATTATTTTCTTAAATAATTCAAGTAAAATGACATGATTCTTAAATTCATAATTTTCTAAATAACATTTTAAACAAGGTCTGAGATTTTATAGAAATTTCGGCAGCACCTCCCCTAAAACTTGGACTTTGCCACCCTTTTCGGGTCCCATCTAAACCATTTTCTCAATTCCTTTCCAACAGGTTCAAAACCAAATCATTTTTCCAAATAAACATAAAATTCAGGTTTCCAACTATCAATTCATTTGCAATGTCAAATCGCTTCCAAAGTCAAATCATTTTCGATAAATCAGCAAAATCAATTCCAATCGTTTTCAATAAATTATTATCACAACCACACCAAACTCAACTTAATGAAATCAACGAAATCCAAAAATTCAAATTGTTCAACCCTGTGAATTACAATTCAACCACCCAACTCAACAACACTAACAACAAGTACTCTTATATTCATTAATCCAATCAACAACCAACTCCAATCCAAACTTATCTTATGGTCGTCTAGCCTAAGTTTTCACGACACATTACATATTATATACGAGAAACTAAAACCATACCTTAGCCGATTTCTCTCTATTGCTCAGAACACCACAATTATTGCCATTCCGCAAATACCCAAAGCTCCAAATAGTGCGCCAGACAGAATTTAGTTACCGCAGCCCAAATTCAGCTTACCGACACCACCAATTACTTCAAACTTCAAACATCTAATCTAATAATTAGGGGTGTGCATGGTTCAGTTTTTCCATAAACTGAACTGAAACTGTACTAAACCATTTTAAATGATTTAGAAACTGAACCAAACTGCTTTGTCACATAAGAAACTGGTTTTAAACCAGTTTACAATACAGTGCACCAGTTTAAACCAGTTCATAAAAATAAACCAGTTTTAATTAAAAAAAACCAGTTTAAACTGGTTCATAAGGTAAAACTAGTTTTAATATATAAAAAAAATAGTTTTTACATTATGTCTCCCTCCCTCTCTCTCTCTCTCTCTCCTTCTCTTTCTCCTTCTCTCCATTTTCCCTCTCCGCTTCTCTCTCTCATTCCCCTATTCCTCTCTCTCTTCTCTCCCTCTCTCTCCTTCCTCTCTCTCTCTCTCTCTTTCTCCTTCTCTCTCCCATCCTCTCTCTCTCTCCCTTTTCTCTCTCTCCCCTTCCCTTCTTTCTCCCCCTCCACTTTATTTCTCTCTCTCTTCTCTCTCTATCCTTCTCTCCTTCTCTCTCCACATGCTCTCTCTCTCCTTCCCCTCATCCTCTCTCTCCTGCTCCCCTCTCTTTCTCTCTTTTTCTCTCTCCCTTTTCTCTCTATCCTTCTCTCTCTCTCTCTCTCTCTCTCTCTCTCTCTCCCCATGCTCTCTCTCTTTCTCCTTCTCTCCATTTTCCCTCTCCGCTTCTCTCTCTTCTTCTCCTATTCCTCTCTCTCTTCTCTCCCCCCTCTCTCTCTCTCTCTCCTCTCTTTGTCTCTCTCTCTCTCTCTCTCTCTCCCATCTCTCCCTTTTTTCTCTCACTTTCCTTCCCTTCTTTCTCCCCTTCCTCTTTATTTCTCTCTATCCTTCTCTCCCTCTCTTTCCCCATGCTCTCTCTCTCTCTCTCCTTCCCTTCTTCCTCTTTCTTTCTCTCCTTCCCTTCTTCCTCTCTCTCTCTCCTTCTCTTCTTCCTCTCTCTCTCCTTTTCTCTCCTTTCCTCTCCACATGCTCTCTCTCCTTCCCCTCTTCCTTCCTCTCTCTCTCTCTCTCTCTCTCTCTCTCTCCTTCTCTCTATTTGTCTTTCTCTCCTTCTCTCCCCCTCATCTCTCTTCCTCTCTCTCCTTTTTCTCCTCATCTCTCCCCTTTCCATCTCTCTCCTTTTCTCCCAAAGTCTTTGCTTCTACTATAAACCCCTTTATTCTCAAAACCTTTGTCACATATACCACCGCCACGCTCTGTCACAAACACAAATACACTCTCTGTTCTCTCTCTCCTTTTGCCCTTCTCTCCCCTCTCTCTCTCCTTTCCCTCTCTTCCCTCCTCTATCTCATCATCTCTTTCTTTCCTCTCTCTCTCCTCTTCCTTTCTCTTTTTTTAGAGTGAAGAGGCAAAAAGAGAGAGAGAGAAGGAGGAGATAGAGGAGGGGAGAGTGAAAAAAAGAAGAGATGAAGAGAGAGAAAGGGAGGAGGAGAGATAAAGAGAGATGGGGAAAGAGAAGAGGGAGAGAGAGGAGAAGGGAGAGAGAGAAAGAAGGAAGGGGGAGAGAGAGGAGCGGGAGAGAGAAAGAGAGAAAAGAAAAAATTTGATCAATTCACATAGAAAGCAATGCATGTACTATTGCCAATGACACCAAAGAGATTTCAAAATTGGAAGTTTAAGGCGGGTTTGGTGTTTAAGCAAAAGAAAATGAGCAATATGTACATGTTGCAGCAAATTAGCATGCTATGCACTTGCAAAACGCATCAAACAGAATAAGTTTAAGCTTGTAATTGCAGTTTGATGTGTCAGTACGAATAATCAAGTAAGTGCTCAGCTAACAGTGCATTTAATGGAATCTAATATGCATAAGAGCAGAACACCAGCAGAGGTGACCAAGCTATAAGTTTCAGGTCCACAATGGTGTTCAAGCAGAAATGCAGAGTGCACAAATAATTCCATATCAGGCAGCATTTAAAGTAAACAGAAATTTTGCACAATCAGAAAACAACAATGGAGAATTGAAACAAAATTCAAAATCTGTGTTGATCAGACACAGAAGATGAGTCAAAAATTCATTCAGCATTTAAATGAGCAAAACCTGTGCAAAAGTTATGAGCAGCAATCACAGTTCATCAATGGTGAAATTCACAGCAGCATTCAGTCCAGAAAACAATTCAAAATACTTAGCCAGCATCACATATATTCAATCTGAAAAAGAGAAGTCATCTAACCTAATACCTCCTAATCCACTAAAGCAAAATTAAAGATAGAAATAAAAGGAACCAGTAAAATAAATCAGCAACGAAATGGAACAGAACCAAAATGAAACCTAGAAGCAGATAGAGAAGGAAGGATGAAGGAAGGTTGGGCGCGATAGAGAGGTGCAGCGGCACAGGGGTCTGCCACTCCTGGTGGCTACTCGTCAGAACTGAAGAGGCGCAGCCTAGGGCAGGGATGGCGCAGAGTACAGAGACAGGGAAAAGAGAGAGAAGGGGAAAAGTGGGAGAGAGAGAGAAGGAGAGAGAGAGAGAGAGAGAGATGGGAGAGAAAGAGAGGGGGAAGGAGAGAGAAGGGGAGAGAAGGAAAGGAGAGAGAGGGAAATGGGAGAGAAAGAGAGGGAGAAAGGAGAGAGAAAGAAAGAAAGGAAAGGGAGAGAGAGAGAGAGAAGGGGGAGAGGAAAGGGAGAGAGAGAGAGATAAGGGGGAGAAAGAGGGGAAGGAGAGAGAAATGAGGGAGAGAGGAGAGAGAAAGAGAGAGAGAGAGGAGAGAGAAAGAGAGAGAGAGGACGGGGAGAAAGAGGGAAAGGAGAGAGAGAAGAGGGGGAGAGAGAGAGAGAGAGAGAGAGAGAGAGAGGAGGGGGAGAAAGAGGAGAGAGAGAAGAAGAGAGAGAAGGGAGAGAGAGAGAGAGAGAGAGAGAGAGAGGGGAAGGGGGAGAGAGAGAGAGAGAAAGAGTATAAAAAAATTAATTTTGGAGTTTGAATAAAACCAATTTTAATTTGGTTTAAAACTAAACTGAACCATAAAAACTGGTTTTTTAATAAATTGGTTTTCATAAAAACTATGGTTTCAGTTTAGTGTTTTATTTGAAAAAACTGGTTTATTTAAAACAGTTTCAATTCAGTTTCAATTCAGTTCAGTGAAACCAGTTTTTTTGCACACCCCTACTAATAATATACAATTTCATCATAATTCAACATAGGGTTTACTAAATTAAAAATTCACCAAGATTTAAGAGTTTCTTACCTTACCCACAGACTAATAGAACAACATCCAAAATTTCTCGCAAGCTAATTCGATCCTAAAACATCAAAATATCATAATTCTCAATTCTAAAACTCATGAATTTCGAAACTAAAAAGGAAAAATATGGGTGAAAAAAATTAAATTTCTTACCAAATTATTGGGTGAATTTTGTAGAGGATTCCGAGACGAACGCGTATACGCCGACGGCTCGTCAATCAGAGTTCTGGATCAAAAGATATGTGAGATTGAAGATAAGGTTAGGTTTTTGATCTCTTGCCCCTTCCCTTTCTTGGAGTTCAGCGTGTTTTTGTTTTGAGGAAGAGGAAGAAGAGCCCAGCCCTCTTCATTAAATGAGAATTAGTTGGGCCTTGGGCCCATTACGGACTCGGTTTATTCGGTTTGACCCGTTTGACTCAATTTTGGGTTAAATTCTTTAAAATTAGTGTCAAAAATTTTATTTTAATTTTTTTATCATATTAAACCATAAAAATCATATTTTTAATTTTTTTGATTAATAATTAATTTATTTGCTAATTATTTACTAATCTTTCGGATTTTACAAAAATGATAGAAAAAATATCTCTTCACCAATGACAAAATTTTTTCAACAAATTAAAATTCATCAAGCGAAAAAAAGGTTTAATATTAAAAAAAATATTCATAACAAAATAAGTTGAAATAACAATTTAAATGAAAAATACTAAAACAAATAAATGAAGTCAATATCAAAATTCTTAGATTTCATTTTATTTATATATTATGTCTAAGTGTTTATATTTAAAAAAAATATATGATTATCCAGCATTCACCTCCCATTTAATATTATACTTGGTGGACTTGTCATCCTTTTTAAAAGTTTTCTCATTCTCAATTCCAGCAAGATATCCAATAACATTTAAAATAGATTAAAATAAAAAAAAATTATTGTCAATAAGTTTGTTAAAAAAAATATAACCGAAGTTATCAATGAAATAAATAAATTTATCAATAAATTATATTTTTTTAAAAACAATAAACTTACCAACTAAATAAGTGTAATCGAACCCAGGAGCATTGAGAGTGTCAAACCTCACAAAGCTAAATCCATATCATGGATACTTGACGATTCTGGAAGTATGTGCACATCAGTACGTTGGTTTAAATTAACCACATACTCATTATATGTAGTCTTGAAGTGCTACCCACATTGAGCCCATAAGCCCAACACCAAAATATCTGATTTAATAAAATATTTTTTCTCTTAACAAATTCACAAATCGAGATAGAAGAACCTTCTTAATTGAGGCATGTATTTTTTGTTCTCCCTAGAATTGATAAACAAAAATTAAAGAACAATTAAATAGAAATAAATAAACACATTTAAAATATGAATAATATAAATTTAATATTATTTAAAAAAGTGGTAGAAAACTCACGTTTTCATCGAGCCAAATCATCTCAATTGAGCATGGCAATGGAAAATTTTCATAGTTTGATAGTGTCTATATTCTTATCTCTCGTATACATACACACAAATTTTTAACTGTAATATTAATCTCAGCAATTTTATTGAAAAAAAATAGAAAAATTTTCAATAATTAATTGTACTAAGCAAAGAAGGAGTTGTACTGTATATCTCTAATCCGTACTTTTAAAGTAGACTTATAATTAAGGTTTTTTGAAATCTAATTGATTTTGATTTAAATAACTAACTATTTAAAACACTGTTGAAATTTAGTTTTTACGGTAAAACAATTTTTTTTTATGAACATCGGGGCAGAAACGCCCAAAAACAAGAAAACTAAATAGAGACTACTCTAGGGAGAGCAATACCTATAGAATCAGCATGAAAAGCTAAGGAAATACAAGAGGACAGATTGAAGAAAATATGGCAGCCAGATGGAAGACTATGACCAAAGTGAGCCAACCTATCAGCACAAGTATTTGCTTCCCGAAATTGGTGATGAATATTCCAGCTAGTAAGCCTGCTGCATCTGTTTCTGATAGCCAAGACTAAAGATCTAGTAGCATGTAAGTCAATTTCCTTCTGGAGACAAAGCTTCACTGCAACAAGGGAGTCTGCTTCAATAATCAGATGAGAGCAACCAATATTCAAAGCTAGCTCCAGGCCTAGTAAAATTCCCAAAAGCTCCGTTGTCGTCACTGTTCCACCGTTCAAATTCGCACTAAAGCAAGCTATAAATCTTCCATCAGAGTCCCTTAGGATCCCACCACAAGCTGCTCTTCCTCCATCTAACACAGAGCCATCTGAGTTGAGCTTAATAAACGGGTGATCTGGTGGCTTCCATTTGATCTGTCTTTCAATGAAGTTGCAAACCTTTTTCCTGCTCTGAGCAAGCTCGAGGTGTGCCATAGAGTAGTCCTTCGCTAAACGGAAGGCCAAAAAATGAATGCTATTCTCTGCTACGGCCTCATCGCTATCAAAGATCACCTTATTTCGACGAAGCCAGAGTGCATTCATTATGCATACAAAAAGGAGGGGCCATTGAACCCCTTTGAAGAGGGATTGGGATGATAAATTCTCCAACAACCAAGGGAGAAGGGGGGTGTTGAAAAAGTTACCAAATCTCAATCTGGCATCAATGCTCATCCATGTTTGTCTTGCAACTCTGCAGTCTCGGATCACATGGAGCATCGATTCGATTGCCTCACCACAACTAACACAAGATCCATCCTGGGTCATATTTCTTTTGACTCTAATCTCATTTGTTAAAAGCACTTCATTTGCAACAAGCCAGCAAAAAGTACGCAGCCTTTGGGGAGCTTCAAGCTTCCAGATCTTCGAAAACAACTCAGCTTTAGAATTATCTGAAGGGCTTAGATAGAGAGAGCAAGCTGACTTGATAGAAAACGCACCGTCTGATGTCAACAGCCAGGCTAGAATATCTTCTCCGATCTCTGGTTCAGGTGTTTTCGTTGACCTGAAAACGGGAATCCAATCGTCACCTAGGACTACTGCAATTCGAGATTGCTTTTACTTCCCTTGCAGAGTAGCGTGTAGCATTGATGATTACCATCACATCAATGACCAACTCTCTCTCATGTTTCCAATGCAAGTATTAACTTCTCTTTAATGAAATTTGAATTCCATCTCATGGTGGAAATGGATTCCGTTGGAAGCAAGAAGCAATACATTTGCTTTCATTCATGATTGGTTTCGGACCAAACAAGCAAAATTATTTGGGCTTGTATCAATGATAAATAAAACTGGTCCAACTAATAATTTGTTTCAGCCAAGTCACTTAATCATTTTAACCAAGGCTGAGTAAGCATATTAGGCTTATAATGATAATGATTGAATTTTGGCCCAATGATCAAATTATTATTTCAGCCTTAAGAACCAAACAAGTTTTGCATCAAAGCTGAAAATAATTTTAATGGGCTTGCTGTATGCATCTTTTTTTTTTTCGACCCAAATGTAAAATCCGGCAAAACAAAATTATTTAAATCAATATTTGTAAATTAATATCAACTAATAATTTTGTAATTAATCACATTAATAATATTTTTTTTGATGAACATCGGGGCAGAAACGCCCAAAAACAAGAAAACTAAATAGAGACTACTCTAGGGAGAGCAATACCTATAGAATCAGCATGAAAAGCTAAGGAAATACAAGAGGGCAGATTGAAGAAAATATGGCAGCCAGATGGAAGACTATGACCAAAGTGAGCCAACCTATCAGCACAAGTATTTGCTTCCCGAAATTGGTGATGAATATTCCAGCTAGTAAGCCTGCTGCATCTGTTTCTGATAGCCAAGACTAAAGATCTAGTAGCATGTAAGTCAATTTCCTTCTGGAGACAAAGCTTCACTGCAACAAGGGAGTCTGCTTCAATAATCAGATGAGAGCAACCAATATTCAAAGCTAGCTCCAGGCCTAGTAAAATTCCCAAAAGCTCCGCTGTCGTCACTGTTCCACCGTCCAAATTCGCACTAAAGCAAGCTATAAATCTTCCATCAGAGTCCCTTAGGATCCCACCACAAGCTGCTCTTCCTCCATCTAACACAGAGCCATCTGAGTTGAGCTTAATAAACGGGTGATCTGGTGGCTTCCATTTGATCTGTCTTTCAATGAAGTTGCAAACCTTTTTCCTGCTCTGAGCAAGCTCGAGGTGTGCCATAGAGTAGTCCTTCGCTAAACGGAAGGCCAAAAAATGAATGCTATTCTCTGCTACGGCCTCATCGCTATCAAAGATCACCTTATTTCGACGAAGCCAGAGTGCATTCATTATGCATACAAAAAGGAGGGGCCAGTGAACCCCTTTGAAGAGGGATTGGGATGATAAATTCTCCAACAACCAAGGGAGAAGGGGGGTGTTGAAAAAGTTACCAAATCTCAATCTGGCATCAATGCTCATCCATGTTTGTCTCGCAACTCTGCAGTCTCGGATCACATGGAGCATCGATTCGATTGCCTCACCACAACTAACACAAGATCCATCCTGAGTCATATTTCTTTTGACTCTAATCTCATTTGTTAAAAGCACTTCATTTGCAACAAGCCAGCAAAAAGTACGCAGCCTTTGGGGAGCTTCAAGCTTCCAGATCTTCGAAAACAACTCAGCTTTAGAATTATCTGAAGGGCTTAGATAGAGAGAGCAAGCTGACTTGATAGAAAACGCACCGTCTGATGTCAACAGCCAGGCTAGAATATCTTCTCCGATCTCTGGTTCAGGTGTTTTCGTTGACCTGAAAACGGGAATCCAATCGTCACCTAGGACTACTGCAATTCGATTGAGATCCCACCTCCGGTTTGATACATAGTCACACACCCGTTCCTCCAACATATTAGGAAACACCTCGGGTTGAACAAAATCAATCAGGTGGTGTACCCCTGGCATCCAATGATCATTCCAGAAGTTAACATTTTCACCGGACCCAAGTCTCCAAACAAGATTGTCAGCAAACTTTTTCCAAACATGAAAGATACCTTTCCAAGCATTAGACGAAGATAGATGTTTTGTGATAAGTGGAAGGGAGTCATCTCCACATCCATACTTGCTACGGACTATCTTTACCCATAGCGCATCTTTATTATGGATTAGCTTCCAGGCCAGCTTCATAAGATTTGCATTATTCAACACTCTAGCCGGTCTGAGGCCCAAACCGCCTTGGCTTTTGGGAAGGCAAACTTTCTCCCAACTCATGAGATGAGGTTTCCTCCCCGAGCTAACACTTCCCCACAAAAAATTTCTGCAGATTTTATCAATGCTATCACAAATGCTTAGAGGAAGTTTCATGGTCTGCATGACATAGGAAGGAATAGACGCCAGTGCTGATTGAGTGAGAGTAACTCTGCCCGCAAGAGAAAGATTTGTAGCCTTCCACGAACTAAGTCTATTAGCCATTCTATCTAATATGAATTGAAAGTCTTCCTTCTTCGAACGACCATGAAGGAGAGGGACTCCAAGGTACTTACCCATATTGTTTGTTAACCTCATTCCCAAAGCATCACTTAGTTCTTTTTTCCTAGCGAAGCACATATTATCAGAGAAGTAAACACAGAATTTAAAATAATTTACCTTTTGACCCGAACATTTACAAAACAAATCCAGAATGCCCCGTACAACTTCAACCTGCTCCATGGAAGCTTTCCCGAATAGAACAATATCGTCCGCAAAGCAAAGATGGGAGAGTTTTGGCCCACCTCTATTCAAGACCATTGGCTCCCAAAAATTCTGATTAACAGCAAAGGAGATAATCTGCGACAGTCTTTCTATACATAAAACAAAGAGATATGGTGACATAGGATCACCCTGTCGAATACCTCTGGAAGGAGTGAAAGAATTGGACGGGATACCATTCCACAGGACTTTCATCTCCGCAGACGAATAGCAATGAGAGATCAGGTCAACTAGATTCTCTGGCAATCTAGCTTCAATTAAAGTATCCCTGATAAACTTCCAGTTCAAAAGATCATAGGCTTTCTCCAAATCTATCTTAATAGCCATATAACCGCAAGCACCTTTCTTGATCCTCATGGAATGGATGGCCTCTTGGGCTATGATAATATTATCAGCACTCTGCCTGCCAGGGACAAAACTTGACTGGGAGGGGCCAATTAATTTGGGCATGACCTGCTTCAGCCGATGAGAGATAATCTTTGTAATGAGTTTATACGAAACATTACAAAGCCCAATAGGCCGAAAGTGGCTACAAGTTTCTGGAGTATCAATCTTCGGGATAAGCGATATATAAGTGCTATTTGCCACTTTAATTTCTTCATGATTGTTGAAAACCCGAAAAACCCAATTTACCACCGAGGTTTTAACAGATTCCCAGTTGCTTTGATAAAACATCGGAGGCAAGCCGTCAGGCCCCGGTGCCTTCCAGGCTCCCATAGAGAACATAGCAGATTGGATTTCTTCAACAGTCACCAATCTTTCTAGCTGATTTTGCTCCTCATATGATAGAGTCGGAAACAAGCCTGGAGCATTTAGTTTCTCACAATTCCCATCATCAGTATACAGAGTAAGAAAGTGTTGTGCTCCAATATTTTGAATTTGTTGCACATCATCAATCCACTGTCCTTCTGCATTTTTAATCATGGTTACTCTGTTTCTTCTCCTCCTGGCAGATGCAGTGTTATGGAAATAAGCAGTATTTTTATCACCATAATTAATCCAATTGCACCTAGAACATTGCTTCCAGTAGACTTCTTCCTGAATAAGCAAAGTTTCCAATTCCTTCCACAATTGGATTTGAAGATTATCAAGAAAAGGATTCGGCGTGAAACTGAGATGAGCAGAAATACCATTTAATCTCGCCAGTAGCCGATTTTTCCTTTTAATTAGATCACCAAACACCTCTCGATTCCAAATTTTAGCAGCCTCCATGAAAGTGGAGATATTTACCTCCAGCTGATTATCAACATCCCAACTACTCCTTAGCAGGTTATTAAAATCATTGTGCGTCATCCATGCCGCAATAAACCGAAATGGGCGAGTAGAGGAGTCAGGATATTTAGAAGATCTCAAATCAAGTAATAACGGGGCATGATCAGATTTCAGTTTTGGAAGGTGCTTTACTACTGCATGATTAAATCTTTGAACCCAAGAAGTGTTCGCAACGTACCTGTCTAATCTCCTTCGAATACTACCTCTCTGCCAAGTAAATGGTGTTAGTTTTTAACTTTTCAAAAAATTATAACCACAATTTAAAAGAATGAGGTTAATTTCTAACAATTTGACATATGGATGTTTTAAAATATAAACTATAAACTATACACTATTTAAAATATTTTGACATGTGAACGAATACAAAATACAAACTATTTAAAACACTGATTTTTAATTTTCATGATGAAAATTTTAAAAATATGAAATTAGTTTCTAACTTTTGAAAAAATTATAACCAAAATTTAAAAAGTAACAACCTAAACAAATAATAAGTTATAATTTATAAATAAAATTTTCTAAAACTTTCTAGTGACGACACCTAAATAAATTCTTCCCACACTTAATGTATAAGTGCCACGTCAACATATGAGCTTCCCATTTATATTACTACTAGTATTAAACACATGCTATGCACAAGCTTAAATTTTAATTTGACATGTTAAATCGAAAATAATATTTTATAATCATAAATTTCTCGAGTTTAGTATGACTCTATCATTGTCATTATATAATAAACGTACTAAATATGCTGTTTTATCTTTATTCAAAATAAAATGTAAATGAAACAATTTGAAGTCTATAATATTCTTGAATCATAAAAAAAGAGACTTGAAAAAATAAGAACATATATAACTGTAATAGTATCATATCAGTTTTACACTAAATTTTATATCAAAAGGCTAATAAAAATTTATCGACAATTTAGTATTTTATTAACCTCATTAGAAAAGCAATAATTGGCATATGATGTATGTTGTGCTTCTTGTTACACATTTGATTTTAAGTCTAAAAGTAGAGTTATAGATAAATTAGTTATATCTATAGTAAATATTTGTACAAAAGTGTAATCATAACATGTTTTTAAAATAAAAATATTATAAAAAAATTCTTTGAACATGACATTTGTTGTTGATGATTTTGGATTGTCGTCTTCATCCAGAATTAGAACCTTGAAGCCACTTCGACTCTTAACTCTTGAAAATTACAATCTATCATAGTTATTTTACCATGCCTCTTTTAAAATAGTATAGTCTTTCTCTTCATTCTTGCGTCATTTTACAACTTAGATCGGTTTGTATATTCTAGTGCATCTATAATCATTATATATAGTATATAAAAATAATTATTTGAGTAGACTAATAGAAAAACTAAATGATTGAACTTGAATTATAGAACATTAAAAGAAATCTAAGCATATTAGCATCACGCGTTGGCTTTGTAATTGGTGCATATTGTTTAATTTGATGTTTGTTAAAGTTGTTATTGACTTGTGTGATGACATGAGCTATTATATGCTCCGCTTGTAATAGCCAAATTACTAACAATGCTAATATTGAAATATTATTTTCTCTTTACATATACAGAAGGTGAATTAATGGTTGTAGACCTTAATTGATGTAGCGTGGAGTTATTACTTAGTAAGATAATTTGACACATTAGTTTTAAATATATTTCATGTTAAAGTTTATAATATTATAAATAGTAAAAAAATTAAAATACATAAAACGCATATATATTCACAAAATCAAGTTCTAAAAACTTCATTGAGAAATCCATCTGTATTGGTAGTGCTTCTATTTGTAATGTCAGACAACATATACCAATTCTAAATGCACATCATTTGAACTATCATTCAGATTTTTTATAATTTTTTTGTAAACAAATATAATAAAAGACATATTATGAAGATAACATAAATTATTAATTTATTATTTGTGAAT
>NC_029790.2:19119675-19129274 GCF_000816755.2 Arachis ipaensis | reverse complement strand
ATATAAACAAAATTAAGAAATGTCTATTGAATTTTTTTATGAAATAATAATTTTTAATTTTTAATGAAAGTTATATTAATACGTCTTTAAATAAAGAGACTGAAAATGAATAGTTTATAGTTAAACAGAGAGAGAAATCTATTATACAACGAAGTAAATAGAAAAAAATTATAAATGTGACAAATAAAAAATTTAAATTTAAAAATCAAAACGGTTAAGAAGCCACTTAATTAGGAATTAATATTAAAATTTTAAATTTTAAAATTTTAAATAGAATTTTTTAATTAATAAATAAAAATTAGTAAAATTTTAAAATAAATTTTATCTTGCACGCTTCTCACATATAATAATAATAATAATAATAATAACTTATATGTCTTTTTCATGTCTCACGTAGAATAGTTTATTATTTTAAGATGAATGGAGTGTTTTCACCTTATTATATACGTTGACGTGTTATTTGTGCTTATTAATTAGATAAACATAAGAGAGAGCATTTAAATATGCTTAAGGGCTGTTTGGCCATCAACAATGGCATTTGCCGAATTTGGGCTGTGCACAAAAATACTAGTTTAAAACGCTTCGATCTATGACAAATTATTAAAATGTAATCTGATAATTCGAATATAAAAAAATAAATTTAAGTTTGATTTGAATATAAAACTAAATTTTTTGATTAAAAAAGAATATAAGGTAACTACAATAATTACGTGAACTTATTTATTGCGATTAGTTATTAAGTGAATTTAATTTTTTTTAAAATAATAATTTATTAGCTTTTTCTTTAAATAAAAGAGTAATATTATTATAATTAAAGTAAAATGTAACTATAATTTAAACATTTAAAAGTAACTTTTTAAGCAAATAATTTATAAATAATTTTTTAAATTAGCTCAACAATATTAGAAACTAAATATCTAACAACTTAAGAAAGTGTATTTAAAAATTTAAAAACTAACAACCTAAGCAAATAACTTAAAATTTAAAAAATAATAACCTAAACAAAAAAACTTAAGCAAATAAATTAAAATTTAAAAAATAACCACATAAGCAAATAACTTATAATTTATAAATAAAATTTTAAAAATTTCTAATGACGATATATAAGAAAATAATTTTCAAATTCAATGTGTGAGCGACATGTGAGCAAAAAAAAAAACTAAATTTAAAAAATAACAACCTAAGTAAAACAATTTAAGCAAATAACTTGAAATTTAAAAAATAACTACCTAAACAAAACAACCTAAGCAAATGACTTAAAAAATAAATTTAATTTTATTTGAATATAAAAAATAAATTTCTTGATTCGGTGAGTTTTTAAATATAAAAAATGTATAAATAAATAAAATAAACAAATAAAAATAATCTATGAACAAATAAAAATCTAGATATTTTTACTAAGATTAAGTATAGAAAAACACATAATAAAACAAAATTTATATATCTTTAAATAAAGAGATTAGCTTATATAGTTAAAAAGAGAGAGAAAGAGTATTTTTATTGTGCAGAGACAATATAAAAAATAACAATGTGAATTGAGTAAAGAAAAATTTTATAAATACAACAACAACAACAACAAAGCCTTGTCCCACTAAGTGGGGTCGGCTACATATAAAACCATATGCACTCCGTCATTTTGACCAACCTGCTTGGATCCTATGATTTACATCCTGTTCAATCTCTCCATTATCCTGTATGATGCACCCAAGATACTTAAAACTTTTAACTTTTCGTAGGATGTTTTCTCCAATCTTCACCTCTATATTGGGGTTTTCCCTTCTCAGACTGAACTTACATTCCATATATTCCGTCTTTCTACGACTTATGCGCAGACCATACACTTCTAGAGCTTCTCTCCATAACTCCAACTTCTTATTTAGGCCTTCCCTTAACTCTTCCATAAGGACGATATCATCGACAAATAGCATGCACCATGGCACAGGCTCTTGGATGTGCTCTGTGAGTACTTCCAAGACTAATGTGAAAAAGGTATGGACTTAAGGATGATCCTTGGTGTAATCCTATACCAATAGAAAATTCCTCTGTCACACCACCTTGAGTCTTCACACTAGTTGTGGCCCCATCATACATGTCTTTAATTGCCCGAATATATGTGATCCTTACTCTCCTCTTTTCTAAAACCTTCTATAAGACCTCCCTTGGTATCCTATCATACGCTTTTTCCAAATCAATAAACACCATATGTAGATCCCTTTTATTACTACGATACCTTTCCATCATCCTTCTTAATAGGTATATCGCTTCAGTGGTAGATCTGCCTGGCATAAATCCAAATTGGTTCTCTATTACTTGTGTCTCTTTTCTCAACCTCCGTTCTATCACCCTTTCCCATAACTTCATAGTATGACTCATAAGCTTAATCCCTCTATAGTTTCCGCAACTTTGTATATCCCCCTTATTCTTGTAGATAGGTACCAAGGTGCTCTTTTTCCACTCATCAGGCATCTTCTTTGACCTTAAAATCTCATTAAAAAACATGGTTAACCAGTTGATGCCTTTTTCTCCAAGACCCTTCCAAACCTCAATCGGAATATTATCAGGTCCTACTGCCCTGCCATTTTTCATTTGCTTTAGAGCCTCTTTTACCTCGAAGTCTCGAATCATTCGATAGTAGTCAAAGTTTTGATCTTCTTCCCTTGTGCATAATCGACCAAGGCTCGGAAGAGTCTTCTGTCCCTCATTAAAAACTCGTAGAAGTAGCTCTTCCACCTTTCATTAATCTTCTCCTCTTGAGCCAATACCTCTCCATCCTTATCCTTTATGCACTTAACCTGATCCAAATCTCTCGTTCTTCTTTCCCGGCTCTTTGCGATTCTATATATACCTTTTTCTCCTTCTTTCGTGTCCAAAGACTGGTAGAGACCCTCATATGCTCTTGTTCTTGCTTCACTTACAGCCACTTTTGTCTCTTTCTTAGCCGCTTTATATTTTTCCCAATTATCTGCATTGCGGCATAAAGACCACTCTTTAAAGCATTCCCTTTTTATCTTTATCTTTTCTTGTATACTCGCATTCCACCACCAGGACTCGTTGTCTCTTGGTCCTATTCCTTTAGATTCACCAAAACTCTCTTTTGCTGTTCTTCTAATAACTTCTGCCATCTCCCTCCACATCTCTTCCGCGCTTCCATTCCCATCCCACTTTGCCTCTTCTCCTACCCGTCTTAGGAAGCTTCTTTGTTCCTCACCTTTCATCCGCCACCACCTCGTCCTTGGGTTCTTCGTATGATGTCTTTTTCTCAACTTTTGCTCAATGCGAAAATCCATGACGAGCACCCTATGTTGTGTTGTCAAACTCTCTCCCGGGATAATTTTACAGTTAATGCAAAATTTCTGGTCGACTCTCCTCAACAAGAAGAAGTCGATGTGAGAGCTTGTCATGCCACTCATATAGGTTATAAGATGTTCGTCTCTCTTTTTAAAACATGTATTTGCGATGAGAAGATCAAAGGTTGAGGAAAAGTCCAAAATAGTTTTACCCTCGGCATTGATCACCCCGAAACCATGGCCTCCGTGAATACTCCCATATCCAGTCACTTCTCTCCCAACATGGCCTTTTAAATCTCCTCCTAAGAAAATCTTATCTCCCAAAGGTATGCCTTGAACCAAACTCTCTAGATCCTCCCAAAACCTTATCTTGTGTTGTTCGTCCGAACCCACTTGCGGTGCATAGGCGCTAATCACATGGAAAGCACCTCCCTCCACCACAAGTTTGATAGAGATGACCCGATCTCCCACCCTCTTGACATCCACTACGTCCTTCTTCCACTGCTTATCCACAATTATTCCAACCCCATTCCTATTCTTCACCTTTCCTGTATACCAAATTTTGAAACCAGAAGTATCCAACTTCCTAGCCTTTGCATCAACCCATTTCGTTTCTTGTAGGCACATAATGTTAATCTTCCTCCTTGTCATGGTGTCCACCACCTCCATGGACTTTCCTGTTAGAGTGCCTATGTTCCATGTCCCAAATCTCAACCTTCTGTCGCTTCGACCTTTACCTTTTACTTTGTGAACTAGCTTATTTACCCTCGTCCGTTCATGAAAACGCGAGAACCCTTGCTCATTTAACACTACATTCGGGCACCGATGCAGCGGCTCTTGCTTTGACACCGTACTCGAGCCATACGGTGCGTTGCTTCCGGGCAACGACCTAGCTTTAGCGCAATAATGTCTTTGATTCATGTCATGGGGTTCGGCTATATTTTTGTGTTGGTTGCCGAAGACCTAACACAACCCTCCTCCTGATTATATCAAATAGAAATTAGAATTAGAATTTGAAAATAACTATTATTTGTCGATAAAATATAAAACAAATATTTGTTTCAAAATATAAAACTCCTATATCAATCTTCTATTTGTTAAAACATTTCGAAGTTTAGTTTTCTCTGAAATTTTATACATCCTAACTAACAAAAATTTTTAAATGCAGAATATTTTTGAATTGTTATATTATTTAAAAAGTTGCTAAATTGTTATTATGTTTAAATTGTTATCATGCTCAATTCTTTGTTTTCATGTTGAAACTTTAGTGGCCAATTTTTTTTTGCTTCTCAATTTCAGCCATGCTATTGGTGCACAAAATTGTGATATCAGGCAACGGCGCCAGAAACTCTGTACGCACGTCATCACATTCAGGTTGAAGTGCGAATGAATATCTTAGAAGCGGAATAAGTTGAATTGAATAGAAAAACAATAGTACTTTGTATTAATCTTTGAGGAACAGCAGAGCTCCACACCTTAATCCATGGAGTGCAGAAACTCTACCGTATGAAAATACATAAGTGATAATAGTTCAGGCATGGACGAATGGCCAGCCCCCATGAAAGTCTAAGATAGCATAAAACTGATCAAAGATGTCTAATACAATAGTAAAAAGTCCTATTTATACTAAACTAGTTACTAGGATTTACAGAAGTAAGTAATTGATGCATAAATATACTTCCGGGGCCCACTTGGTGTGTGCTTGGGCTGAGCTTGAATGTTACACGTGTAGAGGTCAATCTTGGAGTTGAACGCCAGTTTGTAACGTATTTCTGGCATTCAACTCTGGCTTGTGACGTGTTTCTGGCGTTTAACTCTAGACAGCAACATAGAACTGGCGTTCAACACCCTTTTACGTCGTCTAAACTTGGCCAAAGTATAAACTATTATATATTTCTGGAAAGCCCTGGATGTCTACTTTCCAACGCAATTGAAAGCGCGCCATTTTGAGTTCTGCTGCTCTATAAAATCCACTTTGAGTGCAGGGAGGTCAGAATCCAACAGCATCAGCAGTCCTTCTTCAACCTCTGAATCTGATTTTTGCTCAAATCCCTCAATTTCAGCCAGAAAATACCTGAAATCACAGAAAAACACACAAACTCATAGTAAAGTCCAGAAATGTGAATTTAATATAAAAACTAATGAAAACATCCCTATAAGTAACTAGATCCTACTAAAAACATACTAAAAACAATGCCAAAAAGCGTATAAATTATCCGCTCATCAGCTATCAAAAAAGATATTCTACATGAGCAATAATGGTTATCAAATACCAACTATACAAAGATGATCATTCATATTAAAAAATGTTTTCATCCGAAATATAAACAATACTATTGCAATTTATTATAAAATAAAATTTAAAAATTCAGTTAAAAAGTTAATATACAATATTAAAATTTTTTTTCTTAAAAACTATTCCAAACAAACTAATTTGTATGCATTCAAGTTATACGTATTTTATATCCGGATTTATTCAAAATGAACGACTTATAAACGAATTATATTTTTAGGAACTCGATTTACAATTTTTTTTTGAAGGAATTGAACTGATTTGTCAAAAATTATATTTATGGAAAATAAAAGGTTTAAACATATAGCTAAAAAATCTAAAAAGAATTGATTACCCATCATTGATTTTCAATTCAATAACATTATATTTGATAGACTTATGATCCTTTTCAATTTCAAGAGTCTTCTCACTTCTAATTCTAGCATGATATTCAATAATATCTAAAATAGATCAAGATAAAAAGGGTTTGTTGTTAATAACTATGCTAAGAAAAAAATCGATAAAATAAATAAATTTATCAATGAGTTTATTTTTTTTGTAGAACAATAAACTTACCAACTAAATAAATGTAATCAAATCCAGAAACATTGAGAGTGTCAAAACTCACAAAACTAAATCCATATTGTGGGATACTTGATGATTCTAGAAGTCTATGCATATCAGTACGTTGGTTTAAATTCACGACATACTCATGATGTGTAGTCTTGAAATTACCCATGTAACACCCTACCACACAGAACTTTACGCCTAGGTCGTAAATCAACGGTGGTGAGGTATCACAACTTCTAAAAACAAAATACATACATATATAATGGAAGGAATATGATATACTAGGAGCACGTGAAGAAAAGACAAGCAAAATCACATCACACTTAAAAACCGACGATATACATAAGCAGAAACGACATAAGTATATATATATTATTGAAAAGTTATACATAACAACACTAGTCTTGACTTGCGAAGGTAAGGCCGACTAGTTAATATAATACAACCCAAAAATATGACAGAAATCATAAACATAAATCCTGTTTCTCCATAATCAACCTCTAAGAGGGATATACAATTTATAATATACAACAGTGGAGAACATATATATATATATATATATAAGCAAAAGTAAAATCCCCAAAAGCAGATTCTGCGTACTCAATAAGGTGCATCACGTCCAATACCTGTAAGATAAAAATTTCCAAAACGGGTTAGAACATCATCCCTTTCGGGGTTCTCAGCAGGGGTAACAGTTCCAAAGCAGAGATGATGTAAAGACTACATGAATTCTCTAGGCAATCCTAATACTTCACCAAACAGAAATTCAAGCTTAGAAATATACTAAACCAGAAAAATAGTAAGGTATGCTAGACCAACTAAATGCACTCATGCATATTTGTTTTCATTCGACCTTTATCTCTTCAATAAACCTCAAGTCCTTCTCAAACTATCTCTTATTAGTTCTCTCACCTTTCACGTATCATGTTTCTTTCAGTCTCAAGTCCTCCCTATTCATCTCAACCTCCATTTATACAAGATCTTATAATAGAATAGTAACAGCAAACACAAGTAATGAAATTCAAGCACAACCAGATTCAATTACAGCAAGTATAGCAAATAGTAGTTAAACAATAATAATCACATAGGAAAACCACATATACATTAACCATACCCAAAAAATGTCACATAAATGCAAATGATGCATGCCTGTCCTACTGGCCATGAGTTCACGCGTCGGTTATGTTGACAGACCCGACTCGGATAAATGGGATTAAACTACCATCCTTATCTGTAGGTTCCATAAACAAGTGGGATTAAACCACCATTCTTGCTCGAAACACGCAAGCAGGATTAAACCACCATCCTTAATGGGCACCTCGAACAAGCGGGATTACACCACCATCCTTTCTCGGGTTGCATTCACTAATCAATCTGCAAGCGGGATTAAACCACCGTTCTTACCCAATACAAAACAATATGCAAGTGGGATCACACCTCCGTCCTTACTCCACAAATCAATCTGTAAGTGGGATTAAACCACCATCCTTACAACCCAATTCATTGGTATGTGAGTGGGATAAAACCTCCATCCTCACTGCAGGTGGGATAAAACCACCATTCCTGCATACGCATAATAACCACGATAAGTGGGATCAAACCACCGTCCTTGCCGGGACAAAACTCTTTATTCAACCAAGTTCTTGGGATATAGTGTCCGACTCACTTTTAACCTCATCATAATTACTCTCATCCTCAAGTTCTTTCAAGCACATAAACCTTTTAAATGAGACATTACTCAACCTCATTCATTTCTCAATTCATATTCACTTCTTATTCATCATCAACATAACACTTCACCATGTTTATACAAGTTAACTTATCCACAGAATTTCTCAAGCCTAGGTCACCGGCTCTAAACTCATAACCAAAATACCCCTTTTTAATTCACTTACTGTGTTCTCCCTTGATTCAAAGTCTAAACACTATTAAAAAGGTTTTAAACAAGTGGCATGGAAGTTACAAACTTGCCAGAAAGGTAAAACGAGTAAAAACAGAATTTTTATTAAAAACAGGGTTTGTGCATATGCACAGGTTGTGTGCATATGCACGCACCAGAAGGCTTTTCCGACCTGTGCCTACGCATGATGTTGTGCGTATGCACAACTTGAAACACCTGCTCTGTTTTGTACGTATGCACAGAGGTGCGCGTGGCACACATGACAAATTTTCAAATTTTCTGCAACATCACAAAAATCAGACTTTTGACCCTAACTTCCAATATTCATAACTTTCTCTACAAAATTTCAAAATCAATAATCTTTATACAGTTTTAAAGCTCTCTTAATTATCTTTAATTTAAGCTAAAGTTCATTCGAATTCAAGCTTTGAGGGCTAAGTTATAACCCGCTGAAGTTGGTTAAAAACTACTTTTTACCAAAATTCTGCATAACTCAATTGTTTACCATTTCTCAATCCAAATTCAAGTAAAAACAATATCAAAATCTTTTCCAAATATACTCATTATATATCCATCAATTCACTACCGTTTCTAACTATTTTCACACCTAATCAAGTAATTCAACTCATCCAACAACTCTAAACTCAACACAAACGACATCAATACTCTTCAAGTTCCATAAATTTGCATCAACATCAATATTACCATTCAAATTTTAAACAATCATCATTACTTCATATATCCAATATTTCATGCAACTAATCACCTTGTCCTCAATCTATATCAACACCAACATACGACTCACCCATAATCATTCATAAATCTTCATCATCATCAACATACATCATAGTGATCATACTCACTACATCTCATTCAACATACCATATTCTCATCATAATTCATATCCAAACTCAACACAATCAAATTCCCAATTATTAATCACAACCAAATTGTCATCAATCATCTCATTCAATAATTCACACCGATTATCACACCGATTACCTTCACTTACTTCTTAGGAAATTTTCTCACCCTATCACGGCCTCCAGCCCAACATCCAAATCAATTAACAATAAAATCAATAAATACTATTCACTTTATAATGTCACAACAATTCTCAATCAATACACATATGCATATAGCCATTCACTATCCATAACAACAACCAAATTCAATCCACACCTATCCTAAAGTCAACTAACCTAGGCATTCACATAACTTTACATAATGCCTATTCAAAACTCAAACCCGTACCTTGAATGTCGGTAGTCTAAATACTTGAAACCTTATAATCACCAATCCAAGAGATCCGCATCAAATAACCTGCCAAGCAAACTCCACCTCACGCCCACAATCAAATCCAACAAGCTCTAATTCATCTAAATTCATTATTTCAATAAATTTCAACCTAGAATTTATAAAATTAGCAAATCAAAATGGGATAACATTTTTTATCTTAACCTATACGAAATTGGGGTGAAACTCACTTATATTCTATACTAGAGTACCCCTAAACAACCAAAATCACAAAAATTCAACAACCCCAAAACAAAAAATGTAAAAATATAGG
>NC_029790.2:19110535-19119530 GCF_000816755.2 Arachis ipaensis | reverse complement strand
TGAGAGTTTCTTACTACAAGGCTTAGATAGAATCTAAAAGAATGATAAGAGCTACGCGTGGCAGCAAACGGCTTGTCAATCAGAACTCCGAATCAAAAGTTATGGTATTTTCAAGTTGAATATGAATAGTGTTTGGGGTTTCTTCCCCTCTCTTCACTTCTACCCGAGCTCTCTCTCTTTCTTTAAAGAAAATAAGCTGAAAGGTCATTAATGATGAGTATATATGTTGGACTTGGGTCCAATATGGGCCCAGTTCAACTGGTTTAGCGCGTTTATTGAATTTTTTGACCAAAATCTTTAAGATTAGAGTTTTAAATCATATTTTAAATATTTCTATCTTCTCAAATTATAAATTATAAATTCTTAATCTTATTCACTTATAATTAATTTCTTTAGCTGCAGTACCAGACAAATCTCAGCTAGTACTGCCGGTCAAATTTTCAGTGTGCATTTTTTACGTAGAAAACTAAGTTTTCCGACTCAGAAAAATTCACTGAGTCCAAATATCATATTTAAATTGTCAAATTATGATTCTAAAATTTTCACTCATTACTGTCCATATTTAATTAATTATTTATTTAATTTTTTGTTAAATCAGGGTTTTACAACCTAAATTACGTCCAACACCAAAATATGTAATTTGATACGCCATTTCTTCTGTTATCAAATTCACGAATCGAGACACAAGAGTTTTCTTAATTGAAGCATGTATTTTTTCTTCCAAAAATTGACAAACAAAAATCAAAGAATATTTTAAAATTGAGGTAAATAAACACATTTGAAATATTAATAATATAAATTTAATATTATTTAAAAAAGTGGTAGGAAACTCACGTCTTCATCGAACCAAACCATCTCAATTGAGTATGGTAATGGAGAATTTTCATAACTTAGTAGTCTCCATAACCTTATCGCTCGTACGTACACACAAAATTTTAAAAGGAAAAATTAATTGTACTAAGCAAGGAAAGTGTGGTGCTATGCATCTCTAATTCGTACTTTATAGTTGACTCATAACTAAGATTTTCTGAAACCTAATTGACTTTGATTTGAATTTAAAATAAAATCCTAACAACTAATTAAAAGATGATATGACGTAAACAAAATTATTATTATTACATGAAAACTAATTGAATAATTTGTAATTATTATTGTTATTAGCTTAAGAATATATTTGAATTAATTCGAGTTAACTCATACAATAATTAGGTAAACTTATTAGCTTAGGAATAAATTTGAATTATAATAAATTTAAATTAGTTTTTCTAAAATTTTAATTTATGAACAAATAACTTAAAATTAAAAAATAACAACTTAAACAAATAATAATAATTTATAATTTATAAATAAAATTTAAAAATTCAAGAGAGTAATATGCAAATAACTTCAAATTAAAGAGTAACAACCTAAACAAATAAATTAAAATTTAAAAAATAATAACCTAAGCAAATAATAATTTATAATTTTTAAAAAATTTTAGTGACGACACCTAAGTAAATAATTAGTTCAATAATATTAAAAACTAAATACCTAACAACTTAAGAAAGAATAATTTAAAATTTAAAAAGTTACATCCTAAGCAAATAATAATTTATAATTTATAAATAAAATTCTAAAAATTTTTAGTGATGACACCTAAGCAAATAAATTCTCAAACTCAACGTATGAGCGCCACGTCAGCATAAGAGCTCCCCATTTGTATTACTACTAGTGTTAATGCACGGATTTAAATTTTAATTTAACATGGTAAATTGAAAATAATATTGTATAATCATAAAATTTTCAAATTTAGTATAACACTATCATCGTCATTATATAATAAACGTACTTAATATGTTATTTTATCTTTATTCAAAGTAAAATGCAAATGGAATAGTTTGAAGTCTATAATATTCTTGAGTTATAAGGAAAGAGACCTGAAAAAATAAGAACATATATAACCGTAATTGTAACATGTTAATTTTACACTAAACTTTATTTTATAAGGCTAATGAAAATCTATCGACAACCTAGTATTTTACTAATCTCATTAGAAAAGCAATTGACATATGATGTTGTGCTTCATGTTACACATTTTATTTCAAGTCTGAAAGTATAGTTGATAAATTAGTTATATCTACGACAAATATTTGTACAAAAGTGTAAATCATAACATGTTACTAAAATGGAAATACTATTTTTTTACCTAAATATTATTAAAAATTTCGTTGAACACGACATTTATTGTTGATGAGTTTGAATTACTGTCTTCATCTATAATTAGAATGTTCAGGCCATTGTGACTCTTAATTTTTGACAAAGCAACGTAAAGTTGTCCATTAATGAACACTGATTTTGGCAAGTAAAGTCCTACATATGATAATGATTTACTACATAGTGAAATACCTTGGTTTTTCAATATTTTTCTCATCATATATAGTATCCCGTTAGCCAATAATGTCTAAGTTGCATTCCAAATACGATTTAGTTTGTTAACATTATTGTTACGGCCCGGCCCATACAACGTGCTAACTGACCCGATCCACGGGTCACCCGACCCGAACGCATGGGCGTGAGACACCCGGAAGTCGATCCGGACACGCGTTCTCTATAGCTCACTACTACAGCTATATTGGGAAGCTTCGAGGAAGGTGGGTTTACCTTCGTGGGACCCATTCCTGACAAGGTATATATGGGAGTGTCCTACCCCTCCCCCAAGGTATGTCACACATATCACCTTACCCATTTTTTGCCTGCACACCTGACTCACTAGAGCGTCGGAGTGTCTTTGTAGGTGGCACCCTCCTCTCCACACCAAGATCTCGGGATGTCGTCTACTCCTGCTCCAACCACACAACCCGAAACCAGGCGATACCCCACCTTACCTACGGAAGGACCTCTCCAAACCGTCCGGTACCCGAGCTATCGTACATTGGCATCGTCTGTGGGGATCGAACCCACGAATTCTATCGAAGCCCCGACCTCTAAAGGACAGGACCGGGGGGAACAAGAGCCTTTATTATGATTATCATAAGGGCTATGGACACAAGACACAAGATTGCTTTGACCTGAAGGACGCGCTAGAACAAGCGATCCGCGACGGAAAGCTAGCCGAGTTCTCCCACCTTATCAGGGATGGAGCCGAGGAGACGAGATCGCGATCGCGAGGGAGAGGACAAGACCCGCGCAGTGAAGCGACGACAAGAGCCAGAGGACAACGAACACGACCTTACCGTAGTAAACGTGGTAACAGCAAGAGACGCGGCTCCAAGATCGAGGTCGGCACACAAGAAGGATGCCAAAGTCCTGGCGGTCTCTTCGTCCCTCGCACGAAGCTTCAAGAGGGTTCCACCTATCTCGTTCAATCAAGAGGACAAATGGTTCGATGAGGTCGCAAAAAACCCCCTATGGTAATCACAGCCAGAGTGGGAACTGGCCTGATTAAGCGGATCCTCGTAAACACCGGGGCTGACTCGAATATCATGTTCCGCAACGTGTTCGATGCCTTTGGTCTCCGGGATGCCAATTTAAGAACTCACCAGCATGGGGTAGTAGGCTTGGGGGACCACTTCATCAAGCCCGACGGGATAATCTCCCTACCGGTATCCGTAGGACTAGGACAGGGAGGAAGGTCGGTAATGGCAGAATTTGTGGTTCTGCGAGACTCCACGGCTTACAACGTCATCCTAGGGAGAAAGACTATCAATGATCTCGGGGCAGTGATTAGTACAAAGATGTTGGTAATGAAGTTCATCGCTGATGACGGATCCGTCGGATCCATAAAGGGAGACTTGGAAACGGCAGTCGCTTGTGACAATGCCAGTCTCTCCTTAAGGAAGAAATCCAAAGAAGCATTGGGAGTATTCCTCGCCGACCTGGACCCTAGAGTCGACGACAAACCCAAACCCGAACCGGAAGGGAACTTAGAAAGGTTCAGGGTTGACGACACAGAGGAAAAGTTTAGTTTTGTGAATAGGAATCTCCCACATGACCTGAAGGAACCTTTAATGGAAATGATCAGGGCTAACGGCGACCTATTTTCCTGGACGGCAGCCGACATGCCGGGGATAGACCCCCAGCTCATGTCGCATCGTTTGGCCGTCAGAGCGGGGGCCAAGGCGGTCGCTCAGAGGAGAAGGAAAATGTCACAAGAAAGGGCAGAGGAGGTGGCCAGGCAGACGGCCAGCCTTCTTGAAGCGGGATTTATCCAGGAACTCGACTACTTGACTTGGCTGTCGAATGTAGTTCTGGTTAGAAAGCACAATGGGAAATGGAGGATGTGCGTAGATTACTCCGATCTTAACAAAGCATGTCCCAAAGACTCCTACCCCTTCCCCAATATAGATGCGCTCGTCGACGCGGCGACGAGATATCGGTATCTGAGCTTCATGGATGCTTATTCTGGCTACAATCAGATACCGATGCACCGGCCAGGCAAGGAGAAGACGGCGTTCATAACGCCAGGAGGAACATATTGCTACAATGTAATGTCGTTCGGGCTAAAGAATGCAGGGGTCACCTACCAAAGGTTGATGAATAAGATATTCAGCAACCTTATAGGCAAAACGGTGGAAGTATATGTAGACGATATCTTACTAAAGACCACCCGACCTGATGATCTCATAGGTGATCTGGAAAACGTATTTGCCTGCCTCCGAAAACACGGCATGAGGCTCAACCCACTTAAATGTGCCTTTGCCATGGAAGCGGGGAAATTCTTGGGGTTTATGATAGCCTAGAGAGAGGTAGAGGCCAACCCAGAAAAGTGTGAAGCAGTACTCCAGATGAAGAGCCCGGGGTGCATCAAAGACGTTCAAAGGTTGACAGGGAGGCTCACCGCGCTATCACGGTTCCTCGGGGCGTCGGCTGCCAGGGCGCTACCATTCTTTAACCTAATGAAAAAAGGGATAGCATTTGAATGGACCCCGGCGTGCGAAGAAGCATTCAAGCATTTCAAAGAGATTCTTGCAACACCACCCATTCTTGGGAAGCCTAAGGTCGGAGAACCACTATACCTGTACTTAGCCATAACGGATGAAGCGATGGCGGCGATTTTAGTGCGAGAACAAGGGAAGATCCAACAACCAATTTACTTTATGATCAAAGCGCTGCAAGGAGCAGAATTGAGATACAGCAAATTAGAGAAGTTGGCACTTGCGCTCCTGACCTCTTCCCGTAGATTACGACAATACTTCAAGGGTCATCAAGTGGTCGTAAGGACAGACCAGGGAATCCGCCAGGTACTCCAGAAACCCGACTTAGCGGGAAGAATGATGACTTGGGCTATCGAGCTATCCCAGTATGACTTGCAGTATGAATCCAGGCATGCGATTAAGGCGCAGGCCATGGCCGATTTCTTGGTAGAAGTAACGGGGGACCCAACCGAGGCAACGAACATACGGTGGAAGCTCCACGTGGACGGGGCCTCAAACCAAACGTTCGGAGGTGCCGGGATCATCCTGGAAAGCCCAGCCAGAGTCATATATGAACAGTCGATCAAGTTCGAGTTTCCGGTGTCAAACAATCAAGCGGAGTACGAGGCCCTTCTGGGCGGCTTAATCCTGGCCAGGGAGGTCGGAGCCACAAGGCTAGAGGTGTGCAGTGACTCGCAGGTTGTTACCTCTCAGGTCAATAGGACCTACCAGGCTAGATATTCACTGTTACAGAAGTATCTGGAGAAGGTCAAAGAGTTGAGCAATCAATTCGAGGAGGTCACGATCCAACACGTTCCGAGGGAAAGGAACACACGGGCAGACCTCCTGTCCAAGCTAGCAAGCACAAAACCAGGGGCCGGCAACCGGTCTCTCATTCAAGGTTTGGTAAAGGAACAATCTGTGGTCCTGCAATTGACTCAATCAGAACCCTCTTGGATGAACCCGATCATTGATTTTCTGGAGAAGGCAAGGCTCCCCAGTGACGACAAGCTGGCCAAAACGATAAGGTGGGAAGCGGCCAAGTATGCAATCATACAGGGCCAGTTGTTTAAAAAAGAAATCAGCCAACCCTTGTTGAAATGCCTGCATCCCGACCAAACAGACTATGTGCTCAGAGAGGTCCATGAGGGGTGCTGTGATCACCATATCGGGGGCAAAGCTTTAGCAAGAAAGCTCATCAGAGCAGGGTATTACTGCCCATTGATGATGAGGACTCCAAAGAATTCGTAAGAAAATGCATCAAGTGCCAGGAGAACGCCAATTTCCACAAGGCGCCGGCAACCGAGCTAAGCCTATTGACGTCTTTCCGACCTTTCTCACATTAGGGAATCGACCTCCTGGGACCCTTCCCGGTCGATCCAGGGCAAGTCAAGTACCTCATAGTTGCTATTGACTACTATACCAAGTGGATAGAGGCTGAGCCACTGGCCAGCATATCCTCATCCAACTGTTGGAAGTTTTTGTGGAGACAAGTGGTAACTCGATTCGGCACGAGGCAATGACACGGTATCCCGGGACTGATCACCCCGGAAACCAACTAAGTTAACACCGTAACAAACGGCTGTAGCAATAATGAAGCCACGACTTGGCTTCGTCAAATTACCAACGCAACGGTAAACAAATGCAAGCGACAAGCCAATACTAACAAAACGGTAATAAAATAGAACAAAAATGCACTACCGAGTGAACGGGGAAAAACAGTAATCATAAGCCGACCAGGCGACTACTAAAGCAGTTCAAAATTACAAGATCCAACATGCACAACAACAAAGTTCATCAAACTACACGACAAGGTCCACAAGAACAAAAAATTACAACACATACAAGAGTACGGAGATCACTTCTTCGGCATATCGACAATTTTGTCGTCCTTGATGGTCTTAAAGACCCCGATTGCCGACGTGTCGAAGTCAGGAGCCACGAGCTTCACTTGGGCTTTAAGGGCCTCTTCAGTCATCAAGATGGTGCTCTTCCCCTGTTTCACGGTCTCTTTGTACTTCTTCTTAAATTCTTCAGCTTCGGTTTGAGCAGTCTTAGCCAATGAGGCGGCCTCGTTGCATTCCTTTTCCAAAGCAGCCACCCGACCCTGAGCTGCATTAAGCTGGCTCTCCAAAGTCAGCTCCCGCTCGGTTAACCGGGAAACGGCCGCATCTGAAACCTTCAATTTTTCCTCAGCAACTGTGGCCTTCTCCTTGGCAGCTTTGAGTTTCTTATCGGCGCTGGACAGCTGCTCCCGAAGTGTTTCCACTTCAACCTTGAATATATTATTAGCTTGAACAGAAGCCTCGAGTTTCCTCTGCACCGACTGCATTCCCGACAACTCAAACTCGGCCTTCCTTGCGATGGCGGCACCTCAAAGGAGAGAACGGTACATCCACCTCGCCTGCCCAGGGAGGTCGGAGCCATGGAAATATTCTTCCGTGCCAGGAAGCAACTGGGAATCTATAAAGTTCCCGGCATCGAAGTTTCTCTCCATCACAGTGAGGACTCCTTCAGGACTGGAGGATGACCTCCTCCTCTTCGGGTTGCTTATGACCTTCACATCATCCTCCTCGAGTTGTGGACTGGAGGTTGAGTCCTCGCCAGTGCCCACCGCCTCGTCTCGGACGGGAGAGACACGCGCTCTGTCAGCATTCCGGGCCGGCACCTTGGCGGCATTGGGGGGAGGCACCACCTGATTCTCGTTATTCTCAGGTGGAGCTTCCTGGTTCTCGTTGGCCTGCACCTCGTCGCTGTCATCAGCAAGGAATGTATTGAATAAATTTTCAAGACCGGTCACTTTGGTAGATATTCCCACTGCAGTAAAATAGTGAAACAGGTTAGTCGTGAAATCGGCATAACAAATCGAAGCAACAGTAGCGCAAGGAATGCAAGTTAAAGCTACTCACAAATATAATTTCTAGCGACCTCCCGGTCACCCATAAGGAGATGAGGGTTCACATGATTTTTCCCAAAAATAGCCAACAATACGTCGGCAATCTTTTTGTCCACAGAAAACATTCCTTTGTATGTTACCTTGATAAAGGTATTGGACCCCGCCCCGAAACTCCAATATGTCGGGATGAGGCGCTGCCCTCCAACGACAGCCGGAAGGGATGGCGACCTTTAACTGGGCGCGCCTTGAAATACTTGTCCTTGAACCCGTGGTAAGAGTCTTCAAACAAGCCAAAAATCCTCCGACCTTGGGCAGATCGGAAGGACATGAACCCTTTCCTTGCTTTCCCTTCTTTGGAAGGATTCGTAAGGTTAAAGAGATAAAGAAAAATGTTGACGGACACCGGCAACTCTAAATATTCACACACCATCTTTAAACAGTAGATGGAAGCCCAACTGTTCAGATGCAACTGCGATGGCGCCACGGAACACCGGTTAAGGAGCGCCATTTGGAAAGGAGAAAAAGGAAGGCGAACCCTCAATTGGGTAAACATTGCCTTGTAGAACCAGATCCAGTCGGCAACTCGGCGGGAGTAGGGGTTGAGTTCGTATATCCATTCGTGAGGGGTGGGAACGAAAATATCGTAATTAGATTCCTCGTCGGTCCCGCCGCACAAGTACTCGGCTTGGCGGAACTCGGTCAGCTCCTCCTCACCCATTTGGTTTGAGGAATCCTTCACGTCGGAAGTCACCTAGGCGTACTGGTCGTAAGCCGCGCTTGAGGCAGAACCTCGTGTAATGTGACGTGGGGCCATACCTACAGTGGGGGCACCACTCAGTTAGTCTACGAGGTCGGGAGTTCGAAAAAGGTTCAGAAACTACATTTAGCCTATTCAATAACTGCAACCAAGCATGGCCGAAGCAAATCCTAAGTAAAAGCCTAAAAACTAATACCCTGGAATGGTAACCCCCTAATGCACCTACCTAACGTTAATGTCATCCAACATACAAGTCAAATCAGAAGAGCAGCATGCATACAGGAGCATAGACAATGAAGATAAAATAAACATGAAACAGAGAGCGAGGGATGAGTGCTTACCAGGACAATTGCAGGGATTCGAAAGGAAGTAAGAAAGAGCGAATGCACAAGGATACAAAAATCGCAGTAGGAAATTCGAGAGGGGGGAAGATGGAAGTAGAAAAGAACC
>NC_029790.2:19069250-19110378 GCF_000816755.2 Arachis ipaensis | reverse complement strand
AGGGGGAGGGGGAGTTAGAAAACTAACTCAAGAAGCGCGAAAGGCAAGGACAAAATAGTCTTTACTCGCAGGGTTTGAAATAACTCATTATGAGCATTAAATGCCTAGCACGAGGAATGAGGCGACAAAGGTTATCCCAACGACAAGGAGCAGACTCACTCGCACAGGAGGCGCGTCCCCTCCACGAGCGGCCGACCAAGCGACAACGCGCAGGGGAGAATATGACGCGTCACCAACGGCACTCACGGCCATTGCTGGCGCGTTGGGGGCACTGTTACGGCCCGGCCCAAACGACGTGCTGACTGACCCGATCCACGGGTCACCCGACCCGAACGCATGGGCGTGAGACACCCGGACGTCGATCCGGACACGCGTCCTCTACAGCTCGCTGCTACAGCTGTATTGGGAAGCTTCGAGGAAGGTGGGTCTACCTTCGTGGGACCCACTCCTGACAAGGCATATATGGGGAGGGTCCTACCCCTCCCCCAAGGTACGTCACACATATCACCTTACCCATTTTTTGCCTGCACACCTGACTGACTAGAGCGTCGGAGTGTCTTTTCAGGTGGTATCTCCCTCTCCACACCAAAATCTCGGGACGTCGTCTGCTCCTGCTCCAACTCCGCAACCCAGAACCAGGCGACACCCCACCTTACCTACGGAAGGACCTCCCCAAACCGTCCGGTACCCGAGCTACCGTACAACTATTATATATCAATAGAATCACAAATAGTTTTCTCAATTGATAACCAGACCTCATTAATAGCTGCAATAAATTTTCAATTGTCACACAATAGTTCCATAAAATAGAAAACATCTTAGAAGCTAGGATATGTAATTCCATTAACTGTCCTAATAGAATCATATGTTATACAACCTTTTGAATAATTAACAAAATTCTCATATAGTAGATATCACATGTACCCGGTGGAACATAGTTTAACCTTCCGATAGAATACTCTCTCTTACGTGGATATCATTCCCTTTCTTCTCCATCATAAACAAATTGATTTGGAAATTCAGCATACGTTAAAATTTGACTTGCTTCAAATTTTTTGTTGGCCTCCATCCATGCTAAGAACATTGTACCTTTTCCTTTCTCTTGATCCATGATTTTCTCAAGATTGTCATCGTTTTTAAAGATGATATTTTGCTTTTCAGGTAAATAAAAAGTTAATCTCATCACTGAAGGCCATCTCCGATGAATATCATAAGTTAAAGTTCTCTACACAGCATTCCGTGTAAACAAATACCATAATCATAAAATTATTTGATCTCATAATACATTTTTTTAAATATGCTTTATCTTTTATATTTTCAATACCAACATACCAATACTAATATTTTAAATAAAACAATTTTTTTTAACAAATTGAAATTCTTCAAATACAAAAAAAAATTAATATTATAAATTTTTTTATAACAAAATAAAATTAAAATAACAATTTAAATACAAAATACTAAAACAAATAAATTTGAATATATAGAATGAAATCTTGAAATAAATCTAAATAAATAAACTTACATTGAAGTTAGTATTAAAATTCCTAGATTTCGTTTTACTCATTTATTATGTGTAAGGGTTTATATTTAAAAAATAATAATTGATTATCTATCATCGACTTCTCTTAACAAATTCATGAATCGAGACGCAAGAGCCCTCTTAACTGAAGCATGTATCTTTTGAAAAATTTAATTTATGAGCAAATAACTTAAAATTAAAAAGTAACAATTTAAACAAATGATAATAATTTATGATTTAAAAGAGTAATATGTAAATAATTTAAAATTTAAAAATAACAAACTAACTAAATAACTTAAAATTTAAAAATAACTACTTAAACAAAATAACTTAAAATTTAAAAAATAACAACCTAAGCAAAATAACTTAAGCAATTTAAAAAGTAACAACCTCTTTTAAATTCGGTTTCTTATTATTTTGTTTTAAAATGACATTTTGTTTCTATTTTCAAATTTAAGCTCTTATTATTTTGTTTTCGAATTTGTTTCTTACTACTACTTGCTTCTTATTCTTTTGTTATTACTTTTAAATTGTTGATTTCATTATTAAACAACAATTCTAATTTTAAAATAATTTATAAAAAATTTATAAATAACTCTGTTTAAATTAGTTCAATAATATTAAGATTTAAATATCTAACTACCTTGCTAATAAACTCGAAAACTAAATTCTTATTGATATCTAACAACCTAACCGAATAATTTAGATATTATTTTTTTAAAATTAGTTCAATAATATTAAGATTTAAATATCTAACTACCTTGCTAATAAATTCAAAAACTAAATCTTTATTATTATCTAACAATCTAACCAAATAATCTATTAATTTATAAATGAAATTACAAAAGTTTCAATCTAATCTTTATTTAAAAAAATCAAGAATTTATAAAAAGTATAAACTTTTTTTTGTAAGTTATGATTGTTATTTATATTTTAATATTAACATGCCAATGATAACATTTTACATAAAAAGATAGAAAAAAGATATGTTCATCGATAACAAATTTTTTTTAATAAATTAAAATCTTTCAAGAGAAAAAAAGGTTTGATATTACAAGAATATTCATAATAAAATAAGTTGAAATAACAATTTAAAAAGATGAGAATAAACTTTTAAAATAAATTCAAATACATAAATTTACAATGAAGTCAATATCAAAATTTTTAGATTTATAAAAATAAATATATGATTACCCATCATTAATTTCTAATTCAATAACATTGTACTTGGTAGATTTTCATCCTTTTCAATAATCCTCTCACTCCTAATTCCAGCAAGATATCCAATAACATCCAGAATGGATTAAAAAAAAAGTTTGTTGTCAATAAATTTGTTAAGAAAAAATACAACCAAAATTATCAATAAAATAAATAAATTTATCAATGAATCATACTTTTCCTAAAACAATAAACTTACCAACCAAATAAATCTAATCGAACCCAAGAGCATTGAGAATGTCAAAAATCACAAAATTAAATCCATATCGTGAAATACTTGACGATTCTAGAAGTATGTGCACATCGGTACTATGTTGGTTTAAATTAGTCACATACTCATAATGTGTAATTTTGAAGTTACCCACATTGAATCCAACACTAAAATATCTTATTTGATAAGATATGTTGTCTCTTAGCAAATTCACGAATCGAGACATAAGATCCTTTTTAACTGAGACGTGTATTTTTTCTCCCTAGAATTGATAAACAAAAATTAAAGAACAATTAAATTGGGATAAACATACAAATTTAAAAAATAAATAATATAAATTTAATATTATTTAAGAAATTGATAGAAAACTCATGTCTTCATCGAGTCAAACTATCTTAATTAGGTATGGTAATGGAGAGTTTCCGTATCATGGTAGTGTCCAGAACCTTATCACTCATATACGTACACACAAATTGTCAACTATAGGATTGATTTCTATAATTAAGAAAGTCTAGGAGGCCAGTATTTTTATTAAAATCTAGCCACAGCAAAAGAAAAATGAGTAATTCCACACAATTGGATAAAATATCACAACATTAAAAACATCAATGATGGCTAATTAATGGCTACAAATCACAAAACTTGCTGATCCCCTAGCACTCCTCTCTGTAATTTTGTGAGTACCAGCCATTTAAAAAAGAAGAAAAATTTTAGATTTTGGATATATGTAAAAGAAGGAATTGGTGTACTTTGAATTGTTGTGCTATACATGTCTCCTAATTTAACTTAAGTAAATAATAATTTATGATTTAAAAGAGTAATATGTAAATAACTTAAAATTTAAAAAATAACAACCTAAATAAATAACTTAAAATTTTAAAAATAACTACCTAATCAAAATAACCTAAAATTTAAAAAATAACAACTTAAGTAAAATAACCTAAGCAAATAATTTAAAATTAAAAAGTAACAACCTAAGCAAATAATAATTTATAATTTATAAATATAATTCTAAAAATTTCTAGTGACGACATGTAAAACCCAGTTAATTAATGACTAATTAATCTCTAAATTAGAATTTATTCTAGAAAGTGAGAAATGAGATTTTTATGGTTTAATATGATAGAGAATTTTAAAACGAGAATTTTGACACTAATTTTAAAGAAAACGGCCCAAGATTGGGTTGAACGGGCCAAACTGGACCAACCGGACCCAAGTTGAGCCCAATGGCCCAGGCAAGCCTCCCTTAATTAAGAGAGCTCAGCTCTCTTTCTTCCCAAAAACAAAAACACACGCTGAAACAAAGGAAGGGGAAGGAGGAGATGTTCCAAACCTTTGCTCCAACTTCAAGTGATCATAACTTTTGATCCAAAGTTCCGATTGACGCATCGTTTACGGCCACGCGACTGTGGTGTCAAGCTCTACAAAACTTACACAATCAATCTTGAGGTAAGCCACGTTTTTTCTTCGAATTTCAGCCCTTAGTTTCGAGTTTCATGGACAAAAATGTTGAAATTTGTGAGCTCCTTGTGTTGTAGGATCAAATTAACTTGAAGATAAGGCTTGTTCTTGCTTCTTTGATTCTTGGGTAAGGTAAGGAATCTCAAACCCTAGTGAATGAAAGCGGTTTGGAAATCATTGATGATTGGAATGGTTGAGTTTTGGGTTGATTTGGTATGGATTGGTAAGTGTATGTTTTAAAAATGGAGAGTTTATAAGTTTTGGTAAAAAATGAAATTTTGATGAACTTCAACGGATCATATCTTGAGCAATTGTTTTCGGAATTTGATGATTTTTATATCAAAAGAAAGATAATTTCATAAGCTTTAAAGTGGTTCATATTTGGTTGAAATCTGAATTTTTTGGAAGGAGATATGATCGTTCGAAATTTGGGCCAAAAATCTAAATTCTGTAACTTTTGCAGAATTTGTGATTTCTGGTTTGTGTGCACACGCACAGCCCTATGCGCACGCACAACCCGCGAAATGTTGAGCCTGTGCGCACGCACAGCGCAGCCCTGTACGTACGCACACGCAGGAACGGGGATGCTGCTGGGAGCGCTAGCGCGCTCTATGCGTGCGCATGTCCAAGGAAGTCTTCCGAGCTGTGCGTACGCACAGATCTGTGCGCATGTACACGTTGTGAATGGCTTGCTGTTGGTGGCGCTGGCACACCTTGTGCGTGCACACAACCCTGGAGATTTCGCTTTCTCTGCGTACGCACAAGCCTGTGCGTACGCACACGTTTAAAAATGCTTCTGGGCGTGCGCATGCACATCCCTGTGCGTACGCACGCGACTTAATTCTTTTCTAAAGCTATTTTTTAAGTCTTTCATATTCCCAACGAGCTTGTAACCTTCTGAGATGTTATTTCACACTTATAAACCCACAATTTTATCCCCTAAATCTTAAATTGATGTAAAATGCCTAGCAAATGAGAGTAAGCTAGGGGAGATGGTAACTTGTGGATGTTATGATGAGTTATGATGAAAGATGATGATATAAGTTTTTGAGGAGGATGGTGGAGTATTGTATATAAGATGAGCCGAATGGCTGAGTATGAAATGAGTCGAATGGCTGTGTGTGGTAATGATTAAGGCTGATTATGAACTATGATTTGTAAGCCAGATGGCTGAGATGAATATTAATGTATGGCTGTGATTAAATGCATATATGATGAATGGTTGATTATTGTGATTGTTTGCACTCTACCTATCTGAGATACGAGTTTTTCTGTGTGAAAGCAGTGGCTAGCCACCACGTGCTGCAGGTGGAGACTCGATACTCCTCTGCTGACCCTATGTCGTAAGTGTAGTCGGACACTGTGAAAGTTTCAGATGAGCTTGCCCCCGTAAATATACACCAGTGAGGGTGTTGTATATATATGAAATTATGATTTATGTTGAGTATAACTCGAGTTGGGGATGCACGACAAAGGGACAGTCCAATGGCTAGCTATCAGGACTTGTCGGGTTGACTTTATAACCGACAGATGAGACTCATCAGCCACTAGGACAGGCATGCATCATATGCATTATATGTGACTTGTATGGATTGCCTAATTGACTACATCATTACTTGCTAATTGCCTAATTGTCTTGTCTGCTTTCTACTTATGCATTTCTTTGTTTGATATACTTGTGTTTGCATCTCAATTACTGTTGGCGGTTGGTAGGGGTGTTCGCGGTGCGGTTTGGATCGATTTTGAGTAAAAAACTCATCCGATCCGAACACTACTTTTACTTGCGGTGCGGTTTGGATTGGATGCTTTAAAAAAAATCCGATCCGATCTGATCCAATTTCAAGCGGTTTGGATTGGATTGGATTTGCGGTTTTATAAATTAAAAAAATTTAATACATATAACAAGTCTCAACATCAAATTTTAAATAATCAACAATGTCATAACAAGTCTCAACAATATATTAAAAAGCCAACGATAACATAACAATAGAAATAAAATTATAGGTTAGTTAAAATAAATAAATAAATAATATTTTGAACATAAAATATTTATTAAATAATAATAATACATGAATAATATAAAAATGTATAAACAATTGAACATGTTATAAGTATAATTGTAAATATAATAATAAAATAATAATATTATAACACATTGTGCGGTTTAGATTGGATTGGATCGGTTATAAAAAGTAGATCCGAAATCCGATCCGATTCAGCGGTTTGCAAAAAATAGAATCCAATCAAATCCAAATTAGTGCGATTTTTAATCGGTTTTTGGTTTGGATTGGATTATATGAGCGGTTTAATTTGGATCGGTTTGGATTTGAACACCCCTAGCGGTTGGGATGTTTGCAGGAATTGGAATGGGATTTGTAGTTAGAATGGAGACTCTTAGTTAGTTACCTGTTTTTGATTCTTATGGATTAGAATTGTTTATATGCCTTGATTATGCAAGTGGGAGCTCTAGGATTGCCTTCGCCTTTTTCAGGACATTACATGTTAGATATTTGGGCACTGTTACCATGCTGAGAACCTCCAGTTCTCACCCATGCGGATTTTGTGGTTTTCAGATGCAGGACGTGAGGCTCCTCGCTGAGGCATGCTGGAGACTTCCTTTTGGCGGAGATCCTTGTATCTTGGGATTTTATTTTGGACATTATATACTTGTTTAGATACTTATATTCTACACTGTATATGTATTTTATATTAACTCCTCTTAGAGGTTATTTTGGAGAAACAAGTTTTGTATTTTTCCTTTTGGGTTCTTTTGGGATTACCTCCTATATATGTATATATTTACTTACATGCTCGGGCCGGTTATCTTCGCAGGCCAAATCCCGAGTCTTGGTATATGTATTTTGGCACTCTTTTGTATGTCTCCTAGCGTCAGCTTACTCTTTATCTGTTTCGTTTACGTTCTCGATCGGAGTGTTGCGCGTTTTGATTTAACGGTTTTGATTTACTCCTTTTTCTTCAAAGGCTCCTAGTTACAAAAATTCTTGCAATACTATATGTACTAAATTTTGTTTTTAGAGGTCGTAATACCTCGCCACCTCTATTTTATGACTTAAGCATAAGGCTCTGTGTGGTAGGGTGTTACACGACACCTAAATAAATAAATTCCCAAATTCAACGTATGAGCACCATGTCAGCATATGAGCTCCCCATTTGTGCTACTATAAAGATAAAGATAAAGAGAAAGTGTATTTAAAAATTTAAAAGGTAACAACTTAAGCAAATAATAAGTGCTCTTCCTCCAGTTGTTTAACATCTTCTTTGACCTTAAAATCTCACTCCCGATTCCAATAAAATATCCAATAACATCTAGAATGAATTAAAATAAAAAAAATTTATTGTTAATAAGTTTGTTAAAAAAAAATACAATCGAAATTATCAATAAAATAAATAAATTTATCAATGAATTATATTTTTCTAAAACAATAAACTTACCAACCAAATAGGTGTAATCGAACCCAAGAGCATTGAGAGTATCAAAACTCACAAAATTAAATCCATATCGTGGAATACTTGACGATTTCTAGAAGTATGTGCATATCGGTACGTTGGTTTAAATTAACCACATACTCATGATGTGTAGTCATGAAGTTACCTACATTGAGTCCAACACCAAAATATCTTATTTGATAAAATATTTCGTCTCTTAACAAATTTACGAATTGAGACACAAGAGCCTTCTTAATTGAGGCGTGTATTTTTATTCCCAAAAATTGATAAACAAAATTCAAAGAATAATTAAATGGGGATAAACAAACAAATTTAAAATATGAATAATAGAAGCTTAATATTATTTAAGAAATTGGTAGGAAACTCACGTCTTTAGCGAGCCAAACCATCTCAAGTGAGTATGGTAATGGAGAATTTTTGTAGTTTAGTAGTGTTCATAACATTATCACTCCTATACGTACACACAAATTATCAACTGTATTGTAGGATTGGTTTCTTTAATTTTGTAAATACCAGCCATTAAAAAAAGTAGAAAATTTTAGATTTTGGATATATGTAAAGAAAAGTATTGATGTACTTTAAATTGTTGTGCTATACATGTCTCATAACTTATACTTTTATAGTTGACCATAGTTAGAATTCTCTAAACTTGATTGAGTTTAATTTAAATTTAAATTAAAATTGCAGATAAAATAAATATATAAATATATTTAAAATACAAATTCTAAGAAACACAAATATTCAAAGTCTTAAACATAACATTCAAATAAAAAGAATCAACAAATTTTTAAAAAAGGTACCTTCTTAACTATAACTAAGGCGTATTAACATAGTAGAGATCTTATTCGACAAAAGTTATTACTTAATTTATAAATAAAATTTCTCTTAGCAAAATTTAAATAATTAAATACTATCTTTATTTAGTTTAATAAATTTAAATGAATTTTTTCAAAAATTTTAATTTATGAACAAATAACTTAAAATTAAAAAGTAATTTAAATAAATAATAATTTATGATTTAAAATAGTAATCTGTAAGAGGAAGTATAGGGAGCCAATAGAGTATTTATACAATGTGTATAATGGGGTATATAGATGTTCGATTCAGTAGGATATCAGATGTTTATTATTCCTAGTACCTGGATGGTTATTCTGAATAGTACGAGTGTATTGTGTTTGAGAAATTAGTAGTATTTTACTCTGGATGTTCATTTTTTAACTCATATTAGGTCAAATAAATAACCCATTGTACACATTGTACAAATACTCCATTGGCTTCCTAGCGGGATTCAATATGTAAATAATTTAAAATTTTAAAAATAACAACCTAAACAAATAACTTAAAATTTAAAAAATAACTACCTAAACAAAACAACCTAAAATTTAAAAAATAACAACCTAAATAAAATAACCTAAACAAATAATTTAAAATTAAAAAGTAACAATCTAAGCAAATAATAATTTATAATTTATAAATATAATTCTCAAAGTTTCTTGACACTTAAGTAAATAAATTTTTAAACTCAAATGAACGTCATGCTCCTCATTTGTATTACTATAAAGATAAAAATAAAGATAAAAATTTACCAATATAAATTAAAATGGTTGCCCTTCAATTTTTCTGTTTATATAATTCATTGTGCTATTACAATTTACAAATGTCCTCAATTCAGAGTCCTCATTAGTATATTGTCCAGCAAATAAAGTGATAATCCTAGTATTAGTATCACAGAGAATAAAATTCATAAAATATGATGACGTCGTTCTTTCCTATAACAAAGGCGGGTTGAAGAATTTGCCCCTAATTTACTGGCAGGTTGGATAACCTTGTTGAATAATTGAATTTCCACATCTTGTAACAAAAGAGAAAGCAACGCATCCATACATGAACGTGGGTCAGATTATATCTGAACAAAACTGAGATACGACGAACCTTATTAGATGGGCAGGCTATTGGCTGTTGCAACATACATAGTACGCTCTGCTGTCAGTTGGGTTGCAATTTTCTTAGCTGCCTGCCCTCCTAACAAGTTCAAATTTATCTGACCCCTAATTATTATTATATGTTAATTAACCATAATATAATTATAAATTTATAATGTGCTCAATGTTGCATTTTCATGATAAACTTGTGTTTCCCGCTAATAATTGGAAAACTTTAGTTATTAGAACCAGCACTACACTACACACTATATATATTTATAGGTGGATATTTCTACAATGACATCTTTACATAAAAATAGTATTGTAAATAGTTAGATGATTTAATTAAATATATTTAATCAAACATATAAAATTATTTAACGATTTACAATATTATATTTATGTAAAGATGACATCACCTGAGTAATTCTCATATATATATGATTGTGTCACACTCCTTCAAGTCCATCAATAATGTATTCAAGAATACGAAGGCAACAGTCAAAGAATAATAAATATTAAAGTAAGTAGCAGATCCGATTTCTCGTCCGGAATATTATGTAAGATAAATATACACACACGATTATAAAAAGTAGAAGCATGAAACATGTGACATGGTATCTGACAAACAAGCACTTCCAAAAAACAGTTGTTAAAGAGAGAGAGAGAGATGAAGGACAAATAAAAGGATCTCTGTTGAGCAGATAACAGCCAATTATTTGGTTCAATTCCAGATTTGTATTTTTTTATATATATATTTTTTTTATTAATTATTTTTAATATAAGATCCGTTACTCAAGATGAACTACAACAATTAGAGGTGTTTATGGGACAGGTATAACCAGGTTTGATGTAATCCAAATCCAACCAGAAATATATACTGAGCCTATTTGTTAGATCCGAACCCAATTCTACACTTGATGAAACCTACACACTTTCGGGCCACGATTATACCGAACAAAAATTGGGTGAAAACCAGGCCGTTAATATTACCTTCTTGTAAGCTAGCATGTGAAAATATCCAAATTTTCAAGACTCCAACCATTATTTGACATGGTAAAATTCACTTAGAAAAATATAACAAGAACCAACACTTCTCTAAAATTAAAACATAACCACAATCAATACTAATATTCTCTAATAACACCAAATATTTAAATCAATACAAATAACACAATATTATGCATTAGTCTAGTTAATTTTATATATTTTAAACATAAAACACTAACTTATAGTCTTATAATGACTAATAACACAAAATATTAAGGTTTACAATACTTAAATTCCACATAAGAATAGCCATCATCTATTACTAATAACACAAAATATTAATTGTATATGGTGACCGGGCCACCGGACCGAATTCGGGTGACCCGAGCCATGGCCCAGACCCGACCCGAAATAATGACAGGGTCTATTTTTGAGACCCTTACCCGACCCTAAACCCGATGAAATTACACCAAATTAGCCTTTAAAATATTCGGAGCCGGACCAAATCTTTGAACCGGGCCGGACCATGCAAACCCCTAACAACAACTCATTTTTATTGTACATAATGAATAATAACTAATAACTAGATGTTATTTGCTTTAATTCTGAGTATATAACTGACTAGTTTTAGCAGTTGTTGATGTATTGTTATCTGCTTTTCTCAACACTTGCTTCCTTCTCATCACAAAAGCAGGGCATGATCAATTCTTCATGGCCACCAATTCATTAAGTAATGTCATTTATATTTTAAAACGCAGATTACTTTTCTATTCTATCTAGTAAATATAGTATTCTTAGAACATGTGCCACGAGTCCACCAGTCAATTAGACCATATATCATATTTTCAATTGTTTGTCGTCATTATATTCTTAGCGCTTAAGCTTCATCTTGACACTTTTTAAACAAAATTAGAAAATAAAATGGATATTATTTTACAAAATGTCTCCTAAATTCAAATGTTCTTGTTTGGATGAATTTTTTTTTTTATTGTATAACACGTCCTAATCGAGGTCGAACTTGCTTTTTTTAGTGGATGAGGATACTTGAATAACAAGAACACCTGTGAGTACTTGTAAAAGATTAACCGACAAGTCGATATAAATGTATTTTTCAGGTATAATATTATGGAATTAAAAACATACTTTCTTTCAGCATTTCGAATTATTTTTATGGTGATTTACCAAGTAAGCCATTGTTGTTTTAAATAGTCATTTCTCCGAACTGTTCCTCATTTACAAATTACAACTAAATTATAATATAATGATAGGATCATCTAACAATGTAAAAGAATATGCAACAGCTATCGTTTCCTTCTTATCATGTCTTTTAGGGGAAAAAAAGAAACGTAAAAGTGGATTTTGAAAGTCAAGCACCAAGCTTTAATGGGGTTTGGAATCATCACTCGGAAAGGCAAACGAAAGAGATATTCAAATTAAGAAACGTCATCATGGTTAGCAAGAAGATGAAAAGTTGATGATGCGAGCTCAAATCAACTTGGTCATAACGTACATTGCAAGTAGAATTATTGATTAGTTAATTGATGGCTCGGTGTCATGCATGAGAAGAGTTTGAACTTTGAAGATAACTAGAGTGGTTCAATTTACCCTCTAATTTATATAAATATCGGATAAAATAAATTAACTTATATCTATCTTTATATTAGAATCATCATGAATAATTATGAGATAAACAAATTATTAAATTGGTTTAATTATTATGTGGGTTCCTACAGTTTCGCGAAATTTTCAATTAGGTCTTTATACTTTTTTTTCTTTTAATTGAGTCTCTGCACCAAATTTTTTTTTTCAATTAGGTCCCTTTTGATAGTAATTGGCTTAATTTTATAGGGGCCAAACTAAAAATAAAAAAAATTGGTACAGGGATCCAAATAAAAAAAAGTGTAGAGACCCAATTAAAAAAAATTTTGGTGCAAGAATTTAATTAAAAGAAAAAAAAGTACAGAGACCTAATTAAAAACTTTGTGAAACTATAGGGACCAACAGAGTAATTAAACCGATTAAATTGGATAAAAGTACAAGAAACTAGAAGATTTCATATATTGCCAAGTTGTTAAAAGATTTAAAATTTTACAGCTCATATGATATTTTCTAAAAAATTCGAAAAATTTCAAAAATGCTACAAATTACTTACAACATGCTCGAAGTATTTAGAATATAAAGGTAAATATGAGTTGAAAAATTTGATTACATGCTAAAAGTAGTCAATAACAGTGGCTTAAACTTTTTACAAAATTTATCATTTTTATTACAACTCATACTTAGTTGTTAATAGCCAATAATAACCTTTTTTAGTAATTAAGTATGTTATCATATTTTGTCTGTATAAAGGCTTAAAACCCATGTACTTTAATAATTTTGTCATGAATCAAAATGCTTATTGTTTGTTTAAAAAATTTTCTCTTATATTTTTATGATTGTTAATGAGTTTTAGTGATGAAAGATATAGCAGTGTCATTTATATGTGAGTTAGTGATTTTGGAGCCATTAATTGTGGGTATTATACTTAAATTTGGTATCAGAACTAGTTTAATCTAGTGCCAAGTGTTTGAGAGTTTGTGAAGTATGGAAGAATTCTCACATAGTTGTTTATTCATAGAGTCAATATGACAAACACTTTCAATGTTGTATGATCCGGTCCCAAATTAGATGAAAAATTCGATTATAGTTATTGGGAGACTTTAATGTCTACTGATCTTGCCTGGGAAATAGGTCGGCTTCAACTCCTCAAGGTCAGCCGAGCTATACGCTGCAAGATTGGACGTCCACTCCTCAGAGTCCGAATTCTCCTTTCTCCTTGTAGATGTGAGGGTGTGAGTAATACAAAAAGGGGTGGAGTGTACCTGCAAAGGCACTCCAATGCTTAAGTCAGTTATGGTGTTAATTTAGAGTGTCTGAGAAAAGATACTTTACCTTGCTTTTATAGATATTTAATCGTCTGTTATATTCTAGATGATTATTTGACCGTTCTTGATAATTGGTTTTGTAACCGACTTTATTCATGCCGTTTGAGACGTCAGTTATAATGTCATTAATTTTGCCGAGTTATAATTCATAAGGGCCGAATAATAACGGTAAAGGCGAGTTATGATGATTTGTATTAATGGTGACCATATCACAGCCCCCAAGCTTAGCCTGAAGAGGATTTTAATGAAGCAGGTTGAGCTTTACTTTTTTGATGAGTTATAACTCGGTTTGTGTGGGTTAGTGGATGAGCCCCCAGATCAACTTACTTCATTAAAAGATGGTTTTAGTGGTTTGAAATGTGGGTACGTGGGGAGTCGTGTCCGTTATTTCCTGATGAAAGAGAAGGAATAATGGTTGCATTTAATTTTTGCGGTTTCCCAATGTTTGGCTCACTGTTTGATGTGGCTTTGGGAGTGGGGGGGTGATTATTTGGAACGTTTTGTTCCTTTAATTCTTCGAATCTCTTCAGATTTTCCTGGGTGTTTTGTTGGCTGTTTGTTATATGCTTGCTTTCTTTTGAAGAATGAGTAAGAGAGGTATGAGTCTCTTTTTCTATTTCTGATCCATTTCTGTGCTTTCTCCTGTGTTTTTCCTTTTTTCATTTCTTCTTCTACTGCTTTTCGATCTAATGGGGTTTGGGAAAGAGAAGAAGGATAGGGTGGATTGGTCGTATGATTGGGTAGGGGAAGATGTTAAATCACGGGTTTCACTTTTTTCTGATGAAGCGGCGGTGAGGGAGGTGGATGTGAATAAAATAGTGAGGGTAGGTTCCGGAGTCAAGGTGGAGTTGTTACCATGTAGTGTGGATGATAGGGTTTATCACCGAGAGTGGGGGTTTGAGTTCTTTTACATGCATAGCTGTGTGCTTGAAGAGTTGCGGGTTAGGCTTCTTTTTACGGAGTTTGAGTGTCAAGTTCTGAAGCAACTCAACTGTGCTCCCTCACAGCTTCATCCAAATGGATGGGCTTTCCTTCGATCTTTTGAGGTTTTGATGGAGTTTCTGGAGGAAGTGCCGTCTGTGGATTTGTTCTTTTCCTTATTTCAAGCTAAAGGTGTTTGGAAAGGAGGTTGGGTAAATTTCAATAGCACTCCGGGATTTGGGATTTTTAAACTGTACAAATCTTCTTTTAAAGACTTCAAGGAGATGTATTTTAAAGTTAAGAGTTCAGAAGAGGATTTTCCGTTTTTTATTGATGAAAACCTTGCTGAGAAATTTCCCCTCTTTTGGTGCTCGGAGCCGCAAAATATACTCGGTCCGGAGGTTATATCGCTGAGGAATGAGTGTCTGATAGAATTTTTGGTGGAGAATGTTGATCGAAAAAATTTGATATCGATGTATAAGTTGCTGAAGTGGGAAGAGGATAAGGTTGCTGTTGTAGAGTATCTAGGTGAGTTTCTAGGGTTTATGTTAGTGTTTGTGTTTCTTATTGAAAAATTTTAACACGATATGTTTTCTCCAAAGTCGGTTGATTGAGGTGACTGCTCAGCTTAAGGATATGGAGGAGAAAAAGGTGGATGAGATTTTGGACTCGTTTGTTGAAGGTTTTGAAAGGGCAAGGTTGCAAGTGAAGTTTTTGGTTCCGGATGCCGATCTTTCTGGCATGGACCCTGGGAAGATAGTTCGAGATGGTCAGTTGATTGAGGATGATGGGGATGCGGAAGATGGGGCCGATAATGTTTAGGTTGTTATGAAAAGACCTTTGTGAATTTGTTTTTTGTTCATTTAATCTGACTGTTTTTTGTAAGCGGATAATAGTATGGCTCCTATTTTTGAGCCTTTTAAAATTGACTTGTTTGAAAATTTGGTGCTTTTTGTAAAAAGCTGTTTGCATTTGTTCGGATATATCTCCGAGTTTATTGGCGTTTAATTTGATAATTGCCGTTTGGAGCTTGGACGAGTATTGGCATTTGTCCGAGCTGGATTGATAGTTTGATAAGATCGATTTGATAGAAAGGATAGGACATATGTTCGTCCCTTGTATATTCGGAATTGTTTCATACAAAGGTGTAGGTAGGCTAGCCTCGTTAAAACCTCTTCAAGCAAAACCCTTTGGGATAAAATCTTGGCAGTAGGAAAAAGAGTACAAGCCTGTCCCTGTCTTTTTAACTATAAAATTTCTTTAAAGAGGATACATTCCATGTACTAGGTAAGAGGTTACCATCTAGTGTTTCTAATTTGTATGCTCCTTGGCCGAGTGCTTGGGATACTCGGTATGGACCATCCCAATTGGCTGCGAGCTTTCCATGTGTTGGTGGTTTCCGAGCAGTTTCGGTTTTGCGGAGAACTAGATCTTCTGTGACGAAGTTTTTGTTTCTCACCGCTTTGTTGTATTGTCGAGCTATGGCTTGCTGCGCTACGCGTTGCCTCAATGTGGCTATGTCTCTTATTTCTTCGATCACGTCGAGCTCGGATTTCCGAGTCTCGTCCTGATTGTTGATGTAAGTTCGGATAGAGTTCTGGGAGATCTCCAGGGGTATCATGGCCTCTGAGCCATATACCAATCTGAATGGTGTCTCTTTTGTTGATGTTTGTGGGGTGGTGTTGTATCCCCAAAGTACTTCAGGTATTAATTCGGCCCAGAGTCCTTTGGCCTCGTCTAGTTTCTTCTTTAGTGCATGTAAGATGACTTTATTTGCTGCTTCAGCTTGGCCGTTCGTTTGGGGATGTTCCACAGAGGCGAAGTGTTGTTTTATTTTTAGATTCTGCAAAAAAGCTTGAAATTTTTGATCGGCAAACTGGCGACCATTGTCAGTTGTAATATGCTGAGGTATGCCGAAACGGCAAATAATGTGCTTCCAAACAAATGTGATTGTTTGTTGTGATGTTATTCTTGCTAAAGGTTGGGCCTCCACCCATTTGGAGAAATAATCAATTCCGACAATAAGATATTTTACCTGGCCCGGTGCCGTAGGGAACGGCCGGAGTATATCTAGACCCCATTGGTTGAATGGCCAACTGATGTCTGCGTGATGTAACTGTTCGGCAGGTATGTGTATCAGGGGTGCATGTCTTTGGCAATTGTTGCATGTCCTTATTTTCTGTTTGCTGTCGTGTGTTAAAGTCGGCCAGAAAAACCCAGCCCGGAGGACCTTTGATGCTAGGCTCCGAGCTCCTGTGTGTGTCCCGCAGATTCCCTCGTGTGCCTCGGCTAAAGCTGTTTCTGCTTCGGACTTGTTGAGACATTTGAATAGTGGCCGGGTATAACCTCGTCGATACAGTTCTCCATTTAGGATTGTGAAGAAGGATGCTTGCCGCCGAAATTTTTTACTGTTTTCGACCCCTTCTGGCATAACACCTGTTTCTAAATAGTGTATAAAGTCCGTCCTCCAATCTGTTTCCTGTGAAACACTTAATACGTTTATCAGAGTAACAGTGGGTGATGTTATTGTGAACTGGTGTAGTGTGGTTAGCGTAGACTGAGTACTGCCGAGCTTAGATAAGAGATCTGCTCTCTGGTTTTGTTCTCGAGGAATATGTTCTATTTCAAATTTGATAAATTTCTTTGAAAGTTTCTTTACTAGTAGTAGGTATTTAGAAAGTAGAGGGTCCTTTACCTGGAAGAGGTCATTTACCTGCTGTACGACTAACAAAGAGTCACAATATACCTTGATCGTCGATATTTGAAGATCTGAGCAAAGTCTGAGTCCGGCGAGTAGTGCTTCATACTCGGATTGGTTGTTGCTTGCTTTGAAGGCTAAGTGTATTGAGTGTTCCAATATGAATCCGTCGTCGGCTTCAAGACGAATTCCTGCACCACAACCTTCTTGATTTGATGAGCCGTCGACAAATAAAATCCATTGTTTTGCATGATCTTCTTCGGATGGTATGGTAAGTTCGGCAATGAAATCTGCCAGGAATTGTGACTTGATTGGTCCTCTGGATTGGTATCTGATGTCGAATTCAGACAGTTCGACTGCCCATTTAATTAGTCGTCCTGCAACTTCTGGTTTGTACAGCACTTGTCTTAGTGGGTGATCTGTTCTGACATGGATAATGTGGCTCTGGAAATAAGGTCGGAGACGTCACGCCGAGAATATAAGTGCCAACGCGAGCTTTTCAATTCTTGGATAATTAAGTTCGGCATGCTGTAGAGTTTTGCTAACAAAGTACACTGGATGCTGAACTTTGCTTCTTTCTGTAACAAGGGCTGAGCTTATTGCCCAATCAGTTACCGATAAATATAGAAATAAATCCTCCCCTTGTATGGGTTTTTGTAGAATCGGCGGTTGTGAGAGTGTTGTTTTTAATTTTGAAAAGGCCCTCTCACAATCGTCGTTCCACTCGAATTTACTTTTCTTTTTTATTGTTTGGAAAAAAGGAACAGAAGTTGAAGCTAAACAGGGAACAAATCTGGAAAGTGCGGCAAGGCGTCCTGTGAGGCGCTGAACTTCTTTTACTGTTTTGGGGCTGGCCATGTCCAGCACTGCTCGGCATTTGTCTGGGTTTGCCTCTATTCCCCTGCACGTCAGCATGAAGCCTAAGAACTTACCCCCTTGGACGGCGAAGGCACATTTCTCGGGGTTGAGGCGCATGTTGTATCTGCGGATTTGGCCGAATATTTCTGTTAGGTCTGAGATGTGGTTATCTCCGATTTTTGTCTTGGCGACCATGTCGTCGACATAAACTTCGATATTCCTGCCGATTTGTTTGGCGAACACTTTATCCATAAGACGTTGGTAAGTTGCACCTGCGTTCTTCAATCCAAATGGCATAACTTTATAACAATAATTGCCGAAATCAGTGATGAAAGCCGTTTTATCTTGGTCGGAGGGGTGCATGAGTATTTGATTATACCCCGAATACGTGTCCATAAAACTTAAAGTAGCGTAGCCCGATGCGTTGTCTACTAAAGAGTCTATGGACGGTAGAGGGTAAGAATCCTTTGGACATGCTTTGTTTAAATCAGTGAAATCGACGCACATGCGCCACTTACCGTTTTGTTTCCTTACCATTACCACATTGGCTAGCCAGGTAGTGAATCTGATTTCTTTGATAAATTCGGCGTTGATGAGCTTTTGTGTTTCCTCCAGTGATGCTTTCCTTTTTTCTTCGCCGAGTTTTTGTTTCCTCTGTTGGATTGGTCGGACTGAGGAGTTTATTGCTAGTTTATGACTGATGACTTGTGGGTCAATGCCGGGCATGTCAGCAGGTTTCCAGGCAAAAAGCTCGGCGTTTTCTTGTAGGAAGGATGTTATGGCCTGTAACTCAGCCGTGTTGATTGATGTACCTACATATGTAAATTTGTTAGGGTCATTGTTGAAATATACTTTTTGTAAGTCGTCCGATGGTTTCGACGCTCGAGGAAATCAGCTCTTGGGTCGAGGTCGGCCAGTATGCCTTCCTTCTGGTTGAGGTCGACATTGTTGACTTGTTGTGTTGCACGGTTTTGGAATTTTAAACTGATGTTGTAACAGTGTCGCGCCTCCTTATGGTCTCCATGGATTGTTGCGACCTGATCGCCCTGCACTGGGAACTTCACACAGAGATGAACTGTAGATACAATGGCGCCGAATTTATTCAAAAAAGGTCGGCCAAGAATAAGGTTATATGGGCTGAAACAATCCACTACTAAATATTGAATATCATTAGTTTTTGAAAAGGGTTGCTCACCCAGTGTGGTCTGTAACCACACTGATCCGAGTATTGGAACTCGTTCTCCTGAGAAGCCGACCAAGTCGCCTCCTGCGGTCTGTAGCACGTTGTCGCTGAGCTTCATCTTTTGAAATGTGGAGTAAAACAGAACGTCGGCACTGCTCCCAGGATCCAAGAGGACTTTTTTCACTAATAGGTCTCCCAGCTGGAGTGTGATTACCACAGGGTCATCCAAATTTTGTATGTTAGAGTTAAGGTCGGCCTGTGTGAAAGTGACCTCTGGTTGTGGTTTATTGATTGCTACATCTTGCTTTGGTCCTTCTACCGAGCATATTGCTCGGAAGGACCTTTTTCTTGCCGAGTTTGAGTATCCCCCACTTGCGTATCCTCCTGAAATACAATTGATTATACCTCGTGGCCTTTCATATTGGTTTGAAGCTGCCTTCTCTTTTCCTCGGTTTTGTTCAGAGAGGTCGTTTGTTGTTGAACTGTGGCTGCGCTTTTGGATGTGACCACACAATCATCAGTGTTGTGGCCGTGTTTTTGGTGGAAAGCGCAGTACTTTGATTTGTCCACTTGCTTTGCATCCTGGTATGTGCCGGCCTTTCTTGGTGGCTTAATTAGTTTGGAGTTCAAGATCTCCTTGATTATGTCCTCCCTCTTGGTGTTGAACTGCGTATAAGAATCAAATCTGGGTGTTAGTTTAAAATTTTTCTTAATGGTTGAACTCTTATCTTCTTCGCGGAAGTGTGACTTGTCAGATTTCCGAGCTTGTCGGAGCTCCTCGATGTCAATTTGTCCCTTTGCTTTCTCTCGAAATTCTGCTAGGGTCTTTGGTTTTGCTACTGCGATTGTTTCCTGGAATTTCCCAGGTCAGAGGCCGCTTTTAATTGCGTGTAGATGGACTTCGGGATGGAGATCTGGTATGTTGATTGCGACCTTGGTAAAGCGAGTCATATAGTCCTTTAGGCTTTCATTCGTTCCTTGCTTGATGGTGTTCAGGTAATCGGAATCGTGCAAGTATATTGCAGATCCGGCGAAATGTTCTTCGAATAACTTCACCAGCTGATAAAAGCGCGAAATGGAACCTGCAGGCAAGGCACACAACCAATCAAGTGCAGGACCGTCTAAATAATTCGGAAAACAACGACATAAAACTGTATCTGATGCACCATTGACGATCATTATTGATCGGAATTTCTTTATGAACTTCCTTGGGTCTCCGAGTCCATCGTAGGGCGTGAGGGTCAACGGCAAAGTGAACCTCTTCGGCAGTTCGAAATTCATTACTTCTTCTGTGAAAGGGCCTACAAGGTCCTCGGATTCTTCTTTCTTGTCTTCGTGCTGCTGCTCTTCATGTTGAGCGGTTTCTGAAACATGGGTCGGTTGGGATTGATGTTCCTCGTCCTCCGCCTGTTGGCGATGAGCATCATTGTGTTCAATCCGAGCATGATTTAGTTCGGCAATTTGAGCAGCCATTATTTGGTTCTCGTTAGCCATCCGCTGATTAGCTTGTTGTAGCTCAGCTACCATTTGCATGAGTTCGGACAGTGATGGAGGCGGTACGTCAGCCATGGATGTAGATGGAAATGATGAGACCAAAAGAAAAAATATGATTTCCTCGGCCCCACGGTGGGCGCCAATTGATCTTGCCTGGGAAATAGGTCGGCTTCAACTCCTCAAGGTCAGCCGAGCTATACGCTGCAAGATTGGACATCCACTCCTCAGAGTCCGAATTCTCCTTTCTCCTTGTAGATGTGAGGGTGTGAGTAATACAAAAAGGGGGTGGAGTGTACCTGCAAAGGCACTCCAATGCTTAAGTCAGTTATGGTGTTAATTCAGAGTGTCTGAGAAAAGATACTTTACCTTGCTTTTATAGATATTTAATCGTCCGTTATATTCTAGATGATTATTTGACCGTTCTTGATAATTGGTTTTGTAACCGACTTTATTCATGCCGTTTGAGACGTCAGTTATAATGTCATTAATTTTGCCAAGTTATAATTCATAAGGGCCGAATAATAACGGTAAAGGCGAGTTATGATGATTTGTATTAATGGTGACCATATCATCTACCCATTTGAAGGCCTAAAACCTGTAGAATTTTATTGAACTGGGTTATCAAGGAGCAGATATTACCCAACAGAGGAGAGATCAATTGGCGCTTATGCGGTATTTGGCAAAATAGCAAATGCCAAAAGTGCAAAAGAGGCATGAAACATGTTAAAACTATCATACAAAGGCGTATATAAAACTCAGAAAGCAAAGCTACAGTCTTTGAGAAGAGAATATGAAAGGTACGAGATGTCTAGTTCAAAAACTGTTGAGCAATATTTTTTTCGTGTTACAGATCTTGTCAATAAGCTGACAGTCTATGGAGAAGATATGCCTGATAGCAAAATGTGAAAAAAAATTCTTTGTACCATGCCAATGAAGTATGATCATGTGGTGACTACAATACTAGACTCTCACGATATGGATACCATGACGATTGCAGAGTTGCAAGGAACCATGGAAAGCCACATTAGTAGAATATTGGAGAAATCAGAAAAACTCACCAAAAAAACCTTGAAAATCTGGGTGAATTTAAACAATGTTGCAGAATCAAGCCACATACAAGAAGGACGAGGTCATGGTTTTAATTTTCAAAGTAGAGACAGAGGAACAAAATATCTTGCATGTTCAAAATATTTTAAGTAACACGAAATTCAACATACACCAACTAAAAATTAGATATACTCCTCAACAAAATGGAGTTATTGAAAGAAAGAACAGAACCATCATGGATATGGTCAGATGCATGCTCGGTCAAAACAAATGCGAGTTTTGGGCAGAAGCAGTCGCAACAGCAGTTCATATTTTAAACAAGTGTCTAACGAAAAGTGTTTGTGATAAAACTCTTGAAGAATTTTGGAGTGAAAAGAGGCCTTCCATTCATTATTTAAGAGTCTTTGGGTGTATTTCTTATATGCTTCTTCTAGATCAATTAAGAAAAAAAGTTAGATGATAAAGGCGAGAAGTGTATCATTATCGGTTATAGCATGACTCAAAAGCATACAAGCAGTATAATCTAGAATCAAAGAAGGTGATTATCAGTAAAAATGTGATATTTGACAAGAAAAGGCATATGGGACTAGAACACAAAGACAAAAAAGCAGCGGATTATAATTCTAAATATGAGTGACGAAGTTGAAGAAAAACAACCCGACACAACTAAACAACTAGAATCGGCTAGAAGACTTCAAAGAGAGTAAAGACTACCTGCTAGATTAGCATATTATGAAGTTGACAATGATAACGATCTGCCCGATGAAGTAATCATAAATTTTGTACTATTTTCAGATTGTGAACCGTTGAAATTTAAAGAAGCCTCTAGAGACAACAATTGAAAGAAAGCAATGGATGAGGAGATTCATGCCATTAAAAAGAATGACATATGGGAGCTAACAGATTTACCAGTAGATAAAAAGTCGATTGGAGTAAAGTTGGTTTACAAAACTAAGTACAAACCCAATGGTGAAGTTCATCGTTTCAAAGCAAGATTAATTGTTAAGGGATACAAACAAAAACCAGGTATTGACTACTTTAAATTATTTGCTCCTGTTACTAGATTAGAATCATTCATACGATTATTTACTCTCAGCCCAAAATAAATGGAAGATACATCAGATAGATGTTAAGTCAGCATTTCTAAATAGTACTTTAGAAGAAGTGTATATTGAGCAACCTGTAGGATATGAAATTTTTTGAAAAGAAGATAAAATTTACTTGTTGAAGAAAGCCTTGTACGAATTGAAACAAACACCAAGAGCATGGTACAAGAATATTAATTTTTATTTCACTCAGAATGATTTCAGAAGATGTCCATTTGATGATACTCTTTACGTCAAGTTTATTGAATCTAGAGAAATCTTGATTGTGTGACTTTATGTTAACGATTTAATTTTTATTAGAAACAATTTGAAGATAATTGCATAATTTAGGGAGGCTATGATAAAGCACTTTGAAACAACGGATATGGATTTGATGTCTTACTTTCTTGGTATTGAAGTCATTCAGAAAGATGATGGAATCATCATTTCACAAAAAAAAATATGCAAATGATATTTTGAAGAAATTTTAGATGGAGCATTCAAAACCAGTTCCTTCTCCAGTCGAAGAGAAGTTCAAGTTGCTGAGAGAAGATAAAGGAAGATTAGTAAATCCCACATATTACAAAAACTTGATTGGAAGTCTGAGGTATTTAACTGCAATCAGACCAAATATTGTATTTGGAGTTAGTTTGCTTAGCATATTTATGGAGGAGCCTTGTACCAACCATTTGCAGGCAGTAAAACAGATTCTTTGATATATCAAATATATTTTAAATGATGATATTTATTATGAAAATACTAATGAAGTGAATTTTGTCGGTTACACTGATAGTGATTGGGTTGGAGCTATTGAAACAAGAAAAAGTGCTTCGTGATTTTTATTTTACCTCAATTCTAGTGCAATTTTATGGTCTTCAAAGAAATAACCAGTAGTAGCACTCTCTACAATAGAAGCAGAATATATAGCAGCAACAAATTATGCAACGCAAGCAGTTTGGCTAAGAAGAATTCTTAAGGAATTGAAAGAGAAACAAAGTACTCCAACAACAATATTTTGTGATAATAAGTTAACTATTGCGCTTTGCAAAAATTCAGTATTCCATGGGAGATTAAAGCATATTGCTATACGGTTTTATAAAATTAGAGAATTGGTGAATGAGAAAGAAGTTATAATCAAATTCTATCCAACTGAAGAATAAATTACAGATATATTTATAAAACTATTGGGGATTTTGTTTGAAGATATGAAAGTGAGAGAGAGAGTGGGTGAGAGAGTGTGGATGGGAAACACAAAGGGGGGTAGACATAGGAATCAAGACAGAGATCCATGAGTTTGGAACCGAGAAGAGTATCGAAGATTAGAGAATGAGTCTTTCTTTATCTTTGTGGATAATCTTTCTGAAGATATATTGAAGGGGGAGTTGTTTTAGTTATTCAACTGGACGGGGCGCATAAATGATATATATCTGTCATAAAAACAAAAAAGTGGTGACATATATATTTTTTGTGTTCATACGATATACCACGAAGGGAGGCGATTTGAAGGCGGTAAGGGAAATGAATCGAATGAGATTGAGAGGTAAGGTTGTGTTCGTGGGGGAAGCGAAATACAGGCGAGTGCCGGGTGCGAATGATATGAAGAGAGCCGAGATGAAAGAAGATGATCAGAACATTTCTACTTGTTGGCTGCAACGTGAGGAGGTTCAGATAGAGGCCCGGAAGAATACAACACAGTTGAAAAAGAAGACAGCAATCAGAGATCCTCATGAAAATGGATGGACAAAAAAAGTGGAAGTAGTAGTGGCTAAAGAAAATTTGGATTAGCTACAGAGAAGTATTGTGGGAGGGACAATAGCTGCTATCAACTTTGACTCGTTGAAGTATCAGATCGCAAAATATTTGCCTCAAGTCACCCAAGTACGAGAACTGGGCGCTTATAAAGCGTTACTGACTTTTGAGTTTTGACAGTATGTTGAGTGCTGAGGAGACATACACTTTCAAAATGAATAGCCTGTTACAGTTTGTCCACAATGTCTGGAGATGGGAAAATTCAGAGTAGAGCAAAACTAGAAGAATGTGGCTAAAAGGTTTTGGAGCTCCATTGCATACTTAGTCAGCAGAAACTTTTAATACCATAGGGGGTCAGTGGGGTGAAGTAGTTGGCTGCGATGCAATTATGGAATCGTGCAATAGTTTCAATGTTGGACGAGTACAAATAGATACCTGTGTTATGGACCTAATCAACGAATGGATACACATTACAATAGGAATCAATAGCTTTGATGTCTTGGTTAAAGAAGTGGGTTGAGAGGCATATGAAATAGACTGTCAGTTGGATAATAGTGTGGACGGAGACACCAGTAGTGAACTACAAAGAAAAAGTACTGCAGGCAATCGTGCGGATATGGCTGCCAAGTCGATGAGGCAAGTATACCTACCGGAACACGTAGATCCAGCGGAAGAAGTGGTGATGTCGGTGACGTGGGAGGATGAAGAAGCCAAGGACAGATTAGTAATTACAAAAAGTATTTTGAATGAGTGGCTTAATAGATATTTAAATCAGAATCGTCTATATTTGGTAACGTCTAACGCAAATAATGTTCAAAATAAAGAGAGAGCTGATTCTGTGGGGGGTGCCATTATGAGAAATAATAAAGATTCTGATAAAATTGTAACCTTGGATTTTGACAATGTACACTGTGAGCCGCAAGGGAAAGTCAGCAAGGAAAAGAAAATTAACATCGGAAGAAAAAAAAGTGGGCCAAAACTTCTTTTAAATACAACTTGGGCTATGGAATGCCTTTGGGCTTAAATAGGTCAGCGGTCCAAGGCTGGAAGACTACTGTGGCATGCTCGCTGGATTGGCCGGACCAGCTGGATCCGGGTCGGGTGAGAAGCAGCAACCTGATGGAGATACGAGCAGCCCAGGATGAAGTAGATACACGCATGCTTCTTGCAGGTGGAGACGCTGCCCTGACCCAGGGAAGGAGCGCATGGCGAACTGAAGCATGCCGTGAGGGGATCCGAGGCCGCCATGGCTACGCAAAGAGAGCAAAACCTCCACAACTATGTACAGGCACGATGAAGGATGGGGCAATAGGTGAGCAGGCTGTGAATGGTGGATACGGCGATGTTGGAGCTGGCCGAGAATGGAACCGTAGAAGCCATGATGCTGTGAACCAGGTTGAAACTATTCAGTGATGCCCAGGTACGGTGAAGGCTAGGGTGGAGGTTGGGAAGGTGGTGAATGTTGTAAGCCATGATACAGAGAATTTGGAAGTTGAGGAACTTGAAACGGTACCGACTGAGTGGAAGGTGGGAGGGACTAGAGGGGTTAAGGGGTGTGATAATATTGAGGTCCATGTGGGTAGAGGTCATGATTATAAGGAAGATGCCGAAGGTGAGAACGGTGGATTCGGGGATGCCAGCGATGATGGGAATGATGGGGATATTGATGGAAAAATCGGATCAGATGGGGAGAACAAGGCTATGAGTGTTCCTAAAAATAGTAGCTGGGTCAATGTGTAAGCTGCAGTTACTAAGGCTGTAAATGGAGGCTCTGGATGGAAGATAGGTCAGAGAACACAAGTGCAGGGTGGGAATGCAGCTGGAGATATGCAAATAGGGGGACTACATTGAGGAAAATGACGAGAAAACTGGCGACAATCAGAATACAACTTTGGAGGAGCAGATGTTGGAAAACAAGAGGACATGGGAAGTAGCAGTGAAGTCTGGTGCAATTTTGTACACCAAAGAAGATGATATCATGGCCATCCTCCAAGCTCAAAATGAAGAAATTGCTAAAAAAAAAAAAGATTGGCAAAACAAAAGGCGAAAGTAAGACGGAGCAGACCCAAAAATAATAAAAAAAAGGTGTGTACTAATCCTCTAAAATGATCTTTAGTTCATGGAACATTAGTGGGTTGGGCCGGGAGGGGGGATGGGAAGATGAGAATGATTAAAGACCTAAAGAAAAAATATAAGCTTCACATGTTAGGTCTAATTGAGACTAAAAGGCAAGTAATAATTAAGTTTGATGTGGCAAATATGTGGGGGTGCGATAATGCTGGGTGGGAATTCGTTGAGTCTGACGGTCTATCGGGGGGGTTGTTATTAATATGGGATGAAATAATTTTTAAATTGAGTAATTGTTATAAGGGAGAGAGATGGTTGTGTGCGAAAGGGATGATATTGAAGAATAATTTCAATTGTGCTTTTGTATTGGTTTATGGTGCTCATACTAGAGATGAAAATTTTGCTTTGTGGGAGGAGTTGAGCTATATAGCAGGGTTATGTTAGGTGCCTTGTTGTTTTGTGGGAGATTTTAACGAGATTGTACAAGTGGAGGAAAGAAAAGATACTACCAGCTTACCAGCATCTGCTGAAGAGTTCAGAAATTGGATACAAGAAATACACTTGGTGGACCTGCCGCTTAATGACCATAAGTTTACTTGGTTCAGAGGTCGTTCATGCAGTCGGATTGATAGAGTGCTGGTTAGTCTAGAATGGGTCGAGAAGTTTCCTGAGATTCATCTAAGAGGAGGGCCAAGAGGCTTGTCAGATCACTACCCGCTAATAGTTGAGGATACAAGGTTGAGGTATGGTCCTAGACCATTGATGAGCGGATAATTTATACGCTATTTGGCATTATTTTTAGTATGTTTTTAGTATATTTTAGTTAGTTTTTATTATATTTTTATTAGTTTTTAAATAAAAATCACTCTTCTGGACTTTACTATGAGTTTGTGTATTTTTCTGTGATTTTAGATATTTTCTGGCTGAAATTGAGGGACCTGAGCAAAAATCTGATTCAGAGGCTGAAAAAGGACTGCAGATGCTGTTGGATTCTGACCTCCCTGCACTCAAAGTGGATTTTCTGGAGCTACAGAAGCCCAATTAGCGCGCTCTCAATTGTGTTGAAAAGTAGACATTCTGGGCTTTCCAGCAATATATAATAGTCCATACTTTGCCCAAGATTTGATGGCCCAAATAGGCGTTCCAAATCAGCTCAAGAATTCTGGCGTTTAACTCCAAAACTGGCACAAAAGCTGGAGTTAAACGCCCAAACTGGCACAAAAGCTGGTGTTTAACTCCAAGAAAAGTCTCTACACATGGAAGCTTCAATGCTCAGCCCAAGCACACACCAAGTGGGTCCGAAAGAAGATTTCTGCATTAATTACTGATTTCTGTAAACCCTAGGCTACTAGTTCTCTATAAATAGGACATTTTACTATTGTATTTTACACATCTTTGGACGTTTAGTCCCTAGACCTTGGAGGCTAGCCATTCGGCCATGCTTACACCATTATCACTTTTGTATTTTCCACGGTAGAGTTTCTACACACCATAGATTAAGGTGTGGAGCTCTGCTGTTCTTCATGAATTAATACAAAGTAATATTGTTTTTCTATTCAACTCAAGTCTATTTCTTCTCCTCTCTTTATTTTCTTTTCCATATAAGTTTCGAAAATCACAAAAAAAAATTTATAAAACCATAAAAATAAAAAATATTTTATGTTTCTTGTTTAAGTCTAGTATCAATTTTTAAGTTTGGTGTCAATTGCATGTTTCTATTTTTCTTGCATTTTTCAAAAATTACATGCATGTGTCTTCATTAATCTTCAAGTTGTTCTTGATGATTTCCTTGCTCTGATCTTTAAATTCTCTTGTTTAGTGTGTTTTATTGTTTCTCATATGCATTTTTACATTGTTATAGTCCTTAGTATACAAACTTTTAAGTTTGGTGTCTTGCATGCATTGTTTATTTGATATTAGTTGCATTTTTATTGTTTCTCATCATCAAAAATTCAAAAATATTTTCAAAACTATGTCTTTTCAAGTCAATAATACAGAGAATTGAAGATTCAGAACATTCAGCAGAGGAATCAAACAGAAAAAGCTGGGCATTCAAAACGGCCAGTAAAGAAGGAAAACTGGTGTTTAAACGCCAGCCAGGGTACCTAGCTGGGCGTTTAACGCCCAAAAGGTAGAGATTTGGGCGTTAAACACCAGAATGGGCACCATTCTGGGCGTTTAACGCCAGGATGACACTAGAGGGAAGATTTTGTTTTTAATTCACATTTTTTTCAAGTTTTCATAATTTTTCAAAATCAAATCCTTTTCGAATCATATCTTTTCAATCATATCTCCTTCAAAATCAATTTCTTTCCATTTTATATTTAATTTTACTATTTTCAAAAATCTTTGCTTCAATTCAAGATTTACTTCAAAAGTTTTCAGGTTGTTACTTGCCTATTAAGAAAGGATCAAATTTTAAATTTTAGAATCATATCTTTTAATTTCTTGTTAGTCAAGTAATCAACTTTAGTTTTAAAACTTTCTCTTTTTAATTTGATTTTCAATCATATCTTCTCAATCATATCTTTTCAATCACATCTTTTTCAAAAATTAATTTTCAATCATATCTTTTTAATTTCTGATTTCAAAATCTTTTTCAAAAATCACTTGATTTCTTTCTCAATCTTAGTTTTCAAAAACCAATTACCAAAATTTCAAAATCTCTTACTTAAATTTCGAAAATTTCTTCCCCTTTTTTCACATCCTTCTATTTAAGGGACTAACACCCCTCCTCAAGGTGCAATTCGAACTCTATCCCTCTTGATAAGTTCGAATTCTCTCATCTCTATCCCCTCCTTCTATTCTTTTTTTCCTCTGACACTTCAAGGAATCTCTATACTGTGACATAGAGGATTCCCTACTTTCTTGTTCTCTTCTCTTTCATATGAGCAGGAACAAAGATAAAGGCATACTTGTTCAAGCTGATCCTGAACCTGAAAGGACCTTGAAGAGAAAGCTAAGAGAAGCTAAAGAACATCTCTCTTTAGAGGGCCTAATAGAGCTCTTCAAAGAAGAAGAAACCATGGCAGCCGAAAACAACAACAATGCCAACAATGCAAGGAAGGTGCTTGGTGACTTTACTACACCTACTCCTGATTTCTATGGGAGAAGCATCTCTATCCCTGCCATTGGAGCAAACAACTCTGAGCTTAAGCCTCAATTAGTTTCTCTAATGCAACAGAATTGCAAGTTTCATAGACTTCCATTGGAAGATCCTCATCAGTTCTTGGCTGAATTCTTGCAAATCTGTGACACTGTCAAGACCAATGGGGTTGACCCTGAAGTCTACAGACTTATGCTTTTTTCTTTTGCTGTAAGAGACAGAGCTAGGACATGGTTGGATTCACAACCTAAGGAAAGCCTGAACTCTTGGGAAAAGCTAGTCAATGCCTTCTTGGCAAAGTTCTTTCCATCTCAAAAATTGAGTAAGCTTAGAGTGGAAGTCCAAACCTTTAGACAGAAGGATGGTGAGTCCCTCTATGAAGCTTGGGAAAGATACAAGCAATTGATCAGAAGGTGCCCTTCTGACATGCTTTAAGAATGGAGCATCATAGGTATTTTCTATGATGGTCTGTCTGAACTATCCAAGATGTCATTGGATAGCTCTGCTGGAGGATCTCTTCATCTAAAGAAGACGCCTGCAGAAGCTCAGGAACTCATTGAAATGGTTGCAAATAACCAATTCATGTACACCTCTGAAAGGAATCCTGTGAATAATGGGTCAACTCGGAAGAAAGGAGTTCTTGAGATTGATACTCTGAATGCCATATTGGCTCAGAATAAAATATTAACCCAACAAGTTAATATGATTTCTCAGAGTCTGTCTGGAATGCAAGCAGCAACAGGCAGTACCAAGGAAGCATCTTCTGAGAAAGAAGCTTATGATCCTGAGAACCCAACAATGGAAGAAGTGAATTACATGGGAGAATCCTATGGAAACACCTATAATCCTTCATGGAGAAATCACCCAAATCTCTCATGGAAGGATCAACAGAGACCTCAACAAGGTTTCAACAACAATTGTGGAAGAAACAGGTTTAGCAATGGCAAACCTTTTCCATCATCTTCTCAGCAACAGATAGAGAATTCTAAGCAGAGCCCCTCTAACTTAACAACCATTGTCTCTGATCTAATCAAAACCACTCAAAGTTTCATGACTGAAACAAGGTCCTCCATTAGAAATTTGGAGGCACAATTGGGTCAGCTGAGTAAGAAAATTACTGAACTCCCTCCTAGCACTCTCCCAAGCAATACAGAAGAGAATCCAAAGAGAGAGTGCAAGGCCATAAACACGTCTCAGACGGCCGAACCTGGAGAGGAGGAAGAGGCAGTGATCTCCACTGAGGAAGGCCTCAATAGACGTTCACTGACCTCCATGGAGTTCCCTAATGAGGAACCATGGGAATCTGAGGCTCAGACTGAGACCATAGAGATTCCATTGAATTTACTTCTGCCTTTCATAAGCTCTGATGAGTATTCTTCCTGTCATTACATCCCTGCTGATTTCATAATCCTAGAGATTGGGAAGTGTATGGATGAATCCATCATCCTTGGCAGACCCTTCCTAGCCACAGCAAAAGCTGTGATTGATGTTGACAGAGGAGAACTGATCATTCAAGTGAATGAAAACTCCCTTGTGTTTAAAGCTCAAGGATATCCCTCTGTTACCATGGAGAGGAAGCATGAAGATCTTCTCTCAATACAGAGTCAAACAGAGCCCCCACAGTTAAACTCTAAGTTTGATGTTGGGAGGCCACAACCAAACTTTAAGTTTGGTGTTGAACCCCCACATTCAAACTCTAAGTTTGGTGTTGGGAGGTTCCAACATTGCTCTATACATCTGTGAGGCTCCATGAGAGCCCACTGTCAAGCTATTGACATTAAAGAAGCGCTTGTTAGGAGGTAACCCAATTTTTACTTATCTATGTTAAATTTCCATTTTCTTTGGTTATTTTATGTTTTCTATAGGTTGATGATCATGTGAAGTCACAAAAACAATTGAAAAAGCAAAAACAGAAGAAAAAATAGAATGAAAAATAGAACACCCTGGAGGAGAAACTTACTGGCGTTTAAACGCCAGTAAGGATAGCAGAATGGGCGTTAAACGCCCAGTCTGGCACCATTCTGGGCGTTTAACGCCAGAAATGGGCACCAGACTGGCGTTTAACGCCAGGATTGGCAGAAAGGGGGCGTTTTGCACGCCACTTGGTGCAGGGATGAGATATCCTTGACACCTCAGGATCTGTAGACCCCACAGGATCCCCACCTACCCCACCACTCTCTCTCTTCTTCACCCATTCACCAATCACCTCAATATCTCTTTCCCAAAAACCCCTCACCTATCAAATCCCACCATTCTCTTCACCACTCACATCCATCCTTCATAAAACCCCACCTACCTCACCATTCAAATTCAAACCACTTTTCCTCCCAAACCCACCCATAATGGCCGAACCATACACACCCCTCTAACTCCTATATAAACCCATCTTCACTCCTTCATTTTCACACAACCTAAACACCACTTCTCTCCCTTGGCCGAAACACAAAGCCCACTCCATCTCCTCTATTTCTTCTTCTTCTACTCTCTTCTTTCTTCTTTTGCTCGAGGACGAACAAACCTTCTAAGTTTGGTGTGGTAAAAGCTAAAGCTTTTTGTTTTTCCATAACCATTTATGGCACCAAAGGCCGGAGAAACCTCTAGAAAGAGGAAAGGGAAGGCAAAAGCTTTCACCTCCAAGTCATGGGAGATGGAGAGTATATTTTAATTAGTTTTTATTATATTTTATTAGTTTTTATTTAAAAATCATATTTCTGGACTTTACTATGAGTTTGTGTTTTTCTTTGATTTCAGGTATTTTCTGGCTGAATTGAGGGACCTGAGCAAAAATCTGATTCAGAGGCTGAAAAAGGACTGCAGATGCTGTTGGATTCTGACCTCCCTTCACTCAAAGTGGATTTTCTGGAGCTACAGAAGCCCAATTCGTGCGCTCTCAATTGCGTTGGAAAGTAGACATCCTGGGCTTTCCAGAAATATATAATAGTCCATACTTTGCCCAAGATTTGATGGCCCAAACAGGCGTTCCAAGTCAGCTCAAGAATTCTGGCGTTTAACTCCAAAACTGGCACAAAAGCTGGAGTTAAACGCCCAAATTGGCACAAAAGCTGGCGTTTAACTCCAAGAAAAGTCTCTACACATGGAAGCTTCAATGCTCAGCCCAAGCACACACCAAGTGGGCCCGGAAGAATATTTCTGCATTAATTACTGATTTCTGTAAACCCTAGGCTACTAGTTCTCTATAAATAGGACCTTTTACTATTGTATTTTACACATCTTTGGACGTTTAGTCCCTAGACCTTGGAGGCTGGCCATTCGGCCATGCTTACACCATTATCACTTTTGTATTTTCCACGGTGGAGTTTCTACACACCATAGATTAAGGTGTGGAGCTCTACTGTTCTTCATGAATTAATACAAGTACTATTGTTTTTCTATTCAACTCAAGTCTATTTCTTCTCCAAGATATTCATTCGTTCTTCAACTTGATGAATGTGATGATCCGTGACACTCATCATCATTCTCACCTATGAACATGTGATTGACAACCACCTCTGTTCTACTAGCAATGGCTTGAATGAGTATCTCTTGGGTTTCTAATCTCAGATTGGAACCTTCGTGGTATAAGCTAGAATTATTGGCAGCCATTCCTGATATTCGGAAAGTCTAAACCTTGTCTAAGGCAATAGAAAAGCAGAGGTTCAAGGGGAACAAAGCATCTTCATACGCTTATCTGAAATCCACCAATGAATTACATAAGTATCTCTATCTTTACTTTATGTTTATTTTCATCACCTTAAACTCCATAACCATTTGAATCCGCCTGACTGAGATTTACAAGATGACCATAGCTTGCTTCAAGCCGACAATCTCCGTGGGATCGACCCTTACTCACGTAAGGTATTACTTGGACGACCCAGTGCACTTGCTGGTTAGTTGTGCGGAATTGTGACAAAGTGTGATTCACATTTAAGAGCTCCAAGTCCTTTGGTGCCATTGTTGATGATCACAATTTCGTGCACCAACCATTCCGAAGCCTAGACTCGTGGTTCACACATGAAGATTTTCTCAAAATGGTTAAAGAGAAATGGAGGGACTTAGGGGAGATACATTTTACAGATAAATTGAAGGCTTTAATGGTTCCTCTGGGGAGTTTGGTGATATGGATAAGAAAATTATGAGGTTTGAGGAAGAGATCAAGAAGATAGATGACATGGTAAGTAATGAAATATATATTGAAACAGTGGAGGCTAGAAGAAAGACGTTAGTGACTTGCTGTGAGAAGTGGTATGTCAGAAAAGAATTATACTGGAAACAGATGTCACATTCTTGACTTGCGAAGGACATGGACAGAAACACCAGGTACTTCCACAATATAGCCTCAACAAGAAGAAGGAATAACAAGATTGATGCTTTGGTAATTACTGGCAGGCTGGTAAGAAATCAAGCAAGAATAAAAAACGCCACCCGAAAGTTCTACAAGAATTTATATCATCAGAAAAAGTCTCCTACAGTGGGCTTTAGGGATGGTCTGGTGGAGGTGATAGCTGGAGAGGATACTGCAGCTCTAGAGGTGTTGCCATCGGTTGAGGAGATTAAAGAGGCAATATGGGATTGTGAATCATCTAGGGCACCAGGAAGTGACGGGTACAACATAAATTTCATCAAGAAGTGCTGGGATGAGATTGGGACTGAGTTCACGACAACTATATTAGGATTCCTTCAGACCTCAAGATTACCGTCAGACTCTGACATCACATCGGTTGCGTTGGCACCAAATTTCATGGGAGTAAAGGAGATAAAGGATCTTCGACCGATTAGTATGGTGGCTGTGTGTATAAGGTGATTTCAAAGGTTCTGGTCAGGAGGATGAGATCAGTTATGCCAAGTCTGGTTGGAGAGACTCAGAGTGTGTTTGTCAAAGGGCGAAAAATATATGATGGGACTCTGATTGCATATGAAATGGTACATTGGCTTAAAAGGAGGAAGAAGAAAGTGGCAATAATCAAGCTCGATTTTCAAAAGGCATATGATAGGGTCAAGTGGAGTTTTGTGGACATTGTGTTACAGAAGATGGGATGGAATGGGTGATGGAGTGTGTTGGCACAACCTCTATGTCGGTGTTGATAAATGGCTCGCCTACGAAGCCATTCAAGATGGAAAGAGGACTGAGAGATGGTGACCCTCTATCTCCATTTTTGTTTGTGCTTGTAGTGGATGTACTGCATAGAATGATTGGTGAGCCTACTAGGAACGGCCAGATATCCCCATTGTTTGTTGGGAGACACAATATAGAATTGTCACACCTCCAGTTTGCTGATGACACAGTGCTGTTCTGTTCACCAGATGAGAAGACTATAAAGAATTATAAGAGGTTTCTGCGGTTTTTTGAGTTGATGTCGAGGTTGAGTATCAATTTTGATAAATCCAGCTTGATCTCAATCAATTGTGGCCCACAATGGGTTCAAAGTACGTGCAGTCCGTTGGGGTGTAAGGAGGCGGCGCTCTCGGTCCGATACCTTGGAATCCCCTTAGGAGCCAATCTGAGGTTGGTCAAGACCTCGAAGGCAATCATAGACAAAGTGGAGGAGAAGCCCAGCTTGTGAAAATCTAAGATACTTAACAAAGCGGGAAAGTTGTAGCTCATAAAAGCAGTACTAAGTAGCTTTCCTGTATATTATTTAAACTTATACAAGATGCCGAAAGCAGTTGCAGAGAAATTGATTTCCATACAGAGAAGGTTCTTATGGAGTAAGGAGGATGGAAGGACTGGGATGGCGTTAGTTAGTTGGGATGTAGTCCAAGCCCTAAAAAAACTAGGGGGATTAGGAGTTGGAAATGCGATAATTCGAAACACTGCTCTTGTGTTTAAATGGTGGTGGAGATTCTCAAAAGAGGAGTGTTTTCTATGGAAGAAGATGGTTTTCTTGTGTAATAATCTCTCCGCTACTAAGCTTTTATCTACCCAAACTTTACCTACTAAAGGGGGTCCATGGAAGGACATATGTCAGCTACAGATCAAGGAGCAACATATAAGGGACAAGATGATAATTGACTTGTCTATGGAGATTGGTGATGGCAGAAGAACTCACTTCTGGAAGATATCTGGCTCAGCTGTGGACCTCTTAAAGATAGGTTTCCAAGGCTCTTCTCGGTTTCATCCCAAAAAGGATCTGTCATAGGGATTTGTGGCTTCTAGGATGGGTTTGAGTGAATTTGGAACTTCCAATGGAGGCGTGAACTGTTCCAATAGGAGTTGGAAATTGTGAATCAATTACATGATACTCTGAGACCGGTTAAACTATCTAGTGAAAGAGAGGATAGAATGGTCTGGAAGTTTGACAAACAAGGTGTATTTTCTACTAACTCATTTGTGCAGGTATTGCAGGCGGAAACACTTCCGGATGACATAACAAGCTATAGCTTCACCAAGACTATTTGGAAAAGGTTAGTCCCTCCAAAAGTTGAGATGCTTGCTTGGTTTGTTTTGATAGGCAGGGTGAACACAAAGGAAAGGTCATGTCGACTTGGAATTGTTAATCAGGATGAGAATGTGTGTGTGTGTGTGTGTGTGTGTGTGTGTGTGTGTGTGTGTGTGTTATGTAGTAAGAATGTTGAATATGTCCACCACTTGTTCCTTGGCTGTGAATTTTTTTGGCAGGTGTGGTGCGCTTGGTTATCTGATTTTGGCAGACCTTGGTCCATCTCGGGGTCTCTGAAAGAACACTTTCAAAGTTAGACAGGTGCTACATATAGAAAAAAGGAGTGCAAAAATTGGTTCATAAGCTTCTTTGCAATTGTGTGGAACGTCTGGTTAGAAAGGAACCGGAGCTTGTTTTAGAATAAAGCAAAATGTGCTGAAGACATCATCAACTTGTCGATGCTGAATTACAGGGAGTGGAGGCGTGAAGATCCCTTTGGTTGTTGATGGCAATACCGGAGATAACACTGGGATAATTTGTCTAGATTACTATATAGGGTTTACAACAGGTGTTGCATTCGTAGTTTCTTGCTTGTTCGCTCCACGTTTGTGTTGAGCTCCTTTGTTTCAAAAAAAAAGACCGAGTATTTTACAAGTTGAAGAAGATGTTTGGAATGATAAATTCTACAAGCTTGATTTAATGGAGGTAATGTTGCATAAAATAAATTAACTTGTATCCACCTCCATATTAGAATCATTATGAATGATCATGAGATAAGCAAGTTGCCAAATTGAATAAAAGTACAAGAAACTAGAAGACTCCACATATTACTAAGTTGTTAGAAGATTTGAGAATTTATAACTCATATGATGTTTTCTACAAAACTTGAAAAGATTCAAGAATGTTACAAATTACTTACAACATGCTAGAAGTGTTTAGAATGTAAAGTCAAATATGAATTGCAAAGTTTGATTACATGCTAAAAGTAGTCAACAATAGTGGCTTGAACTTTCTACAAGTTTTATCACTTCCATTACAACTTATACTTAGTTGTTCATAGCCAATAATAACCTTTCTTAGCAACTAAGTATGTCATCATATTTTATCTATATAAAGGCTTGAAACTCATTCACTTTAATAATCTCTCCATAAATCAAAATATTTAGTGTTTGTTTCAAAAATTCTTTCTTATATTCTTTAATTGTTAGTGAGTTTGAATGATGAAAACTATGATAATACCATTTATATGAGTTAGTGATCTTGGCGCCAATTAATTATAGGTATTATACTTACAATAAACAATATAATTTGTTTTGGTTCCAAATGAACTTGATCCCTTAATTGCTTCTCTTCCACTAATTTTTGACGAATTTGAGTACGATTGATCTTTGTCCATGTATTTTAATTAATACATCACTTTAATTCTTAGATAAAATATAGGCCTCCTAAATTTGAAATAACATACAAAATAATTTAAATAGAGTGATATATAACAACCTTTGAATTTGTGTTTTTTTTGTGTGTATTTTTAAAAGACAAAATTATGAATAGATACAGAAGAGAAACAGAAGAAGAAATAATTCATAAGAAAAACAAACACAAATTTTCTAAACTAAATACAAAAATTTTGAGATGCTAAACACAAATTTTTTTAAAGATAAATACAAAATTTTTTAAAAAATATAAAAGAAATACAAAAATTTATTGACAATAAATATAAAAACTTTGTAATTATAAACAAAAAATTATTGAAGATTGTTCGGTTGCTTGCGAGGAAGGTGGATCAAATGGTTAGTGGGTCAAGAGCAACGGGTTGATCGAGGGTGTTTCAGGACCTGGGCGCGAGTTCCACAGAGAGGCATTGTTCCGAGCGTTGGTGGATCGGCAGGTGAGGCCAACTATAAGGACACTCCAATGCTAAAGTGAGTATCTGTACCAAGAGGCGGCTAATTAGGGTAAGAATAACGTACCTGGGGAGGGGTAGGTCCCTCCCCATTTATACGTTGCACTTCGGGTTGGCCCTTTGTCCTGGGCCCATCCGTTTGAAAGCTTCTGCCAACTATCCAAGTCTCCATCAAGATATGAAGCAACACGTGGGTCACATTCGCATGTGGGTGGATGACCCGTCGTGTCAGGAGTCCGTATGGTGGGGCCCGGCCCTTGTTAGATTAGGCTGGAACAAAGATAAACTTAATTTTTTTGTGGAAAAACATAAGAAAGAAATTAAAAAATTTATTGATAATATATATAAAATTTTTGTGTTAAAGTTTTGTTTTGTATTTTTTTTGTTATACAATTAATTTGTTTATATTTTTCAACTAAAATTTTTATATTTTTTAACAAAAATTTATATTTTTAAAATTTTCAAATTCCGTCTTCCTTCTCTCCTCTTCCTCACCCTCTCAAAAAGAAGAAAAATAAGAAAACAAAGAAGAAAAAACACAAAAAATGGAAGAAATAAAAAAATTAAAACAATATTGTTTCGAAGGAATATATGAAACTAAAATGGTGTAGGTCTAGACGTAAGGTCCAAACTCCTTCGAATAACAATTATGACTTATTCACCAAGAGGTGAAGTTGCCGTCATCGTTGAACAAATGATAGTGGGGTACCTACAAAGGATTTTGATACTTAAGTTAGCAGGAGTTTTAGACAAATTTAAGGGAATTAGGATTAAGAAATACCTAATGTTGATAAGGTATTTATAAAGAAATAAGAGATGACTTGATCATCATTGCAGAATCTTCTCTCTTGTGGTAGTAGTTAGTTATTTTTCTAATATTTTTAGAAAATTATCCCACATTTTGATGGTTGCTCTAAGAGATAGCCTCTGAAGTAGTAGGATAACAAAGCTTTGCTTGCTGCACAATTTGGATTGACTATGGGTCACGAAATTCATATCTCAAGCGGAATTGATTAATCAAGAATCTTATTAGGTTGGATTTATAAACTTAATGAGCTATTTTTATAATGGTCCAATCTTTATTGGGTATGTGATCTCAAGTTATTTGGGCTAGGATATAAACAAATATCAAGAGTAGAAGAAGAAGAAAAAAAAATAACTATTTGTACTCATAAATTTTGTGAATGCTGACAAAAGTACCCATCAAACAAGAAAATTAACGTTATACTAATACAAGATGGGTTCTGTGTGACAAAAGTACCCAAATCCTATTTTTTGTTGACTTTTAATAAAATTTTCAAATTATCCACCATTTATCTTCAATCTCAACTCCATCACCATCTCTTCTTCTCCAAATCTCAAACTTTCACATCTCTTTTTTTGGCAACAAATGTGAGCCACAGTAGCCAACCAACAGCAATGCTTTCAGCTTCTACAAACCAATGACACCAATCCTCGCATTCAATGCCCCAATTGACCTCGAACTCCCTCTCCCACCATTATTCCCATTCCTATTCTCCCATGGCAAGTTCACCAACATCCTCTAAAATGTTGTAGCTTTAACCTTTGTACTCCTTATTGCCTGCCACAACCTTTTGTCCTCCGTCTGATCATCTGGTTTGGCCCTTCTCCTGGAACTCGGTCTCGGCCCAGTTCCGCATCGAGTCAATGTGCCGAGAGATATAAGAGAACTGGTTCGACATGGCGGCCTCCTATATCACTTTAATTAAAAATGGGTCGCTGTTAAGACCATTGGTTCTCCTTAATTTGAAGTTGAGGGGTGTTGATTGAGGGATGAGGCCATTAGGATATTCTTGAAGTAGTGTACGATGAACAATTCGTAATATTTTGCTATGGTGGACACATCGAAATGGGAAGGTACACACTGTTGTGAGGTACTTGAAAAATTCTTTTGAAAATCTTTCTTGTTGGTTTAGAGTTATGTTCAATAGTATAGATTTGGATATGAACATATGAAAAGATTTTGTTTTGTTATTAAAGAGGGTGAGGATAATGGCGGTGAATTTGTAAAGAACAACAGTCTGAAAAGTATAGAAAGAGAGGGAGAGATGAAAAAGAGATGTGGGGTGAGGATAATTTGATAATTTTATTATAAAATGTAAAAAAAATTAATATTTGGATACTTTTGTCACACGAAATATATTTTTTGTGGATACAACATTAATTACTTATTTGATAAATACTTTTGTCAACGTTTGCAAAATTCATAAAATACAAATAGTTATTTTTTCTAAAAAAATACAATAACAAACCAACAATAAAATGTGTGATTTATGCACACATTATATAAATATTTTTTACTAGAATTGAATCTAATTGGCCATAATTATAGAAAAATTTGATCCAATAGAATAAGAGATCATGTCATAACACAAAATGTTAAGAACTAACCTCTTGTATTTATTTTAAATTTGGGTTGATATTAATTTATTGAGTAATTACTCAAATTAGTTTTCGACGATTTTGAAAGCGGATATTTAGTCCTTAAAAAAAATAATACAAAAAATAATTCTTAAGATTTTACTTTGATAGATAAATCAGTTTTCAGATTATTTTTTTATAAAGTAATTACTCAAATCAGTCTAAAAAATTTTAAAAGCGGACATTTTAATCTCCAAAAAAAATTAATACACAATTCAATCCCAAACATTTTTTTCTATCAGACATAACAGTCCCGTCCATTTTACTTTTACTATATGTCAACTTTTATTATTGTTAACTTAGTTTTGTTCATGTAGACGATGACACTAGCATATTAATATGCTCTTTCCATTAAAAACAAGTAGGGTGAATAATAATGCATTAAAATCTAAATTAAAACATTTTTTTTAATATAAATATTTTTTAAAATAGGACATCTTTTGATTATATTAAATACAAAAATATCAAATAATTTCAACTTT
>NC_029790.2:19068725-19068995 GCF_000816755.2 Arachis ipaensis | reverse complement strand
ATGCTGAAATAAAAATATAATAATGTTTTTGTATATTAATTTTTTTAAAAACTAAAATGTTCACTTTTAAAATCATTGGGACTGATTTAGATAATTATTCTAATTTATTTGTTTACTAAAAATATTAACCATTAATATTTTTTTTGAAGTAATAATATACCAAAAACACAAGTTTAAGGGAATATTCTTTCTGGAATAAGAGATTTTGTTTTTTCAATAATGCAAATATCCATTGAAAATATTTATTTTGATTTTTTTTAGCGTCATTTA
>NC_029790.2:19068363-19068650 GCF_000816755.2 Arachis ipaensis | reverse complement strand
ATTATGAATTTTATTTAAAATAATTAAAGCTATCCTTTTGAAAATTAATTTTAAGGATATATATAGGGAGTTCATGGATCGAATTCGATCCGCATATCTGCGATATTTATCCGAATTCTATTCGAAAATTGCGGATATAGATTCGATCCGCAAGTCTATCGGATCGGATTGCGAATTTTGTGTTAATATTTGCATATCCGATCTGCATATTCGCATATCCGCAAAAATAAAGAAATAAATAAATAAATATTCTTTTTATATTTTATTTCAACTAATAATTATGATAT
>NC_029790.2:19062869-19067822 GCF_000816755.2 Arachis ipaensis | reverse complement strand
GAAATGTATGTTTAATATTATTTTAAAAGTAAACATATTTAAAAAAATAAAAAAAATGAATTTTATTGATATATTTTTTAATAAAAATAATCTTTTTAAAATATTTTTGTGTTTTGCGAACCGATATCCAATCCAATTCGCAAAGGTGCGAATCGAATCGGATCGGATTCAAGTTTAAAAATTACGGATATGAGATCCGTTGATTTTAATGCGGATCGGATCGAAATTTTGACCATATCTGATCCGATTTGATCCGCGTTCACGCTAGATATATAATCAAATTAATAAAATTACAATACCAGTGATGTGTTTAGTTGAAAGTAGCCAAAAAAATTGGTTTTGAGAAAGACAACCTAATTATTTCTATAAAAATATTTTAAAGTAAAAATAATAGTTATAAATATTTAAATAATACTTATAAATTCTCCAAGTAGTTGTTTGGTAGCTGAGCATTGAACACGCAGGGCGTATCAGCTTCTCTAACAAAACGGCACCCATCTCTCTCTCAATTATCCAAAATGGTTTCATTATTTTTGAATTGAATTCCTCCATGCCTGCAATGGTCATACTCTTGGTAGCCCTCGCCGTTCTGCTCCTCTTCTTCTCCTTCTCCAAGAAGCTATGGAGGGGCGTGGAAGACTGGTTCCACGTGTACCAGTTCTTGAAGGTCCCACAGCACAACCACACAACCTTGCAGGAGAATCATCTCTACAGAAAGGTCTCCCTCTACTTGCATTCTCTCCCTTCCATCGAAGACTCTGATTTCACAACACTCCTTACTGGCAAGAAGTATAACGACATCCTTCTCTGCCTCGGCCCCGACCAAACCATTCAGGACCGTTTTCTCGGAGCCACCGTCTTCTGGCACAACCAAACCGACGTCGACGACGGTGCTGATCAGAATCCCCAATTCAATCGCGCCAGAGCCTTCGTTCTCAAGATAAGAAAAGTGGACAAACGCCGAATCCTCCGCCCCTACCTTCAGCACATTCACGCCGTCGCCGACGATATTGAGCAGCAAGGGAACCGCGATCTGCGGCTATTCATGAACACCGCTGCCGCTGCACAGGGAAGAGGAAGGTGGAGATCAGTTCCTTTTACCCACCCCTGCACCTTTGAAACCCTTGCCATGGAGTCCGATCTCAAGAACCGGGTGAAATCCGACCTCGAATCGTTCCTCAGGGCGAAGCAGTACTACAACCGGCTTGGCCGAGTGTGGAAACGGAGCTTCCTCTTATACGGTCCTTCCGGAACCGGAAAATCGAGCTTCGTCGCTGCCATGGCCAATTTCCTTCGCTACGACGTGTATGACATCGACCTCTCCAAGGTTCCCAGCGATTCGGATCTGAAACTGCTCCTACTACAGACGACGCCGAAATCAGTGGTAGTGGTGGAGGACCTCGACCGGTTCCTGGCGGAGAAATCCACGGCGGTGAGCTCTTCAGGGATGCTGAACTTTATGGACGGAGTAGTGAGCTCGTGCTGTGGCGAGGAGAAGGTGATGGTGTTCACGATGAACAGCAAGGAACACGTGGATCCGAACCTTCTTCGGCCGGGTCGGGTCGACGTTCACATCCACTTTCCCTTGTGCGATTTCACGGCGTTCAAGACGATGGCGAATAACTACCTTGGAGTGAAGGAGCACAAGCTGTTCCCTCAGGTTCAAGAGATTTTCCAGAACGGCGCGAGTCTCAGCCCCGCCGAGATCGGCGAGTTGATGATCGCTAACCGAAACTCACCGAGTCGGGCCATCAAATCGGTGATCACCGCCTTACAAACGGACGGCGATGGGAGAGGGTCCGGGAGTCCGATCGTACGGCATACAGGGGAGGATGACGTGGACGAACCTGACGCTGTTATGTGTGGTGAGGGTCTCCACACGGTTAAGGATTTGCGTAAATTGTACGGCTTTTTCAGGTTGAAGAATACCAGAAGATCCCCCTCCTCCAACACCAGCTCAATGCCCAGCCCCTTGAGATGACACGTGTCACCACTGGTTTGCTTCGGCGAAGGATGCTCTTCTTTTTTTCTTATATAAGCCAGCTTAGCTTATACATTTATGATTTATTGATTGGATACATGATGGTGGATAGATATGCTCTCTTCAGTGGGATTGTCTCTCATGGGAATGTAAATAACTAGAAATAGATGGTTAATTGCATATATTAGGCAAAAGCAAACTATACATACACTGTATAGTTTTTTTCTCATTTTGGTGATTTGCGAATCTGCTTTTATTTAGGAGGAGTGTTAGGGCAAGTAATTTTTATGATTTATAGTTATCAAATAGTTATTTGATGATGATTTTAATGGTATAAGATTGATGTGAAATTTCATTCAATGGCTTACTTTTTTTTTTTTCTAATTACATGTTTGACTAAAATTGAACAAAGTTGTCGGTACATAGACTTTTCTTTTATTTATAGTTGAAATGTTTTCTTTCTTTGCCTTATTCTCTCTCTTTGAAATCATATTTTTTCTGTTTTCAGAAAATACATATCGCGTTTTACCATTCTATAAAGAGTCTTTTATGTATGTCAAATCATATTTATACGATGATGCTCAAGTCCTACAGAAATTAATTACTGTTATCTCACTCTCACGGGAATGTATTATATTGTGGTTTATCATTCCATAATATGCTCATAAATGATTATTTTGGTTCATTAATACATTTATATCTTCATCAACATTTACCGCACATTATATAATACGAAGTAGTGGGGTGCTCGAGCTTGACAATAAGTAAACAAATCTGTTGCCCCTTAGGTACTTAAAGACAGTCAAAAAGATTATTTTAAATATGGCCACTATGTTATACATTTGTATCTTCAATGGAAAGCTGTTACTAAAAAACTTAATTAAGTCTATTTTAAGATGGCGAGGAAAGTTAACTGACAAGGGAAAACAGACTTTTGTCAAACATCTTTGTATAATGCAATATCCGGGTATCCAAGTGATTAAATCGGGTAATTCACGTGAATAAATACTGAATTTTTTGTAAACGCTTTGATGGCTTCATGTGTTATGAAAAAAAAAAATTCAAGTTTTAGTCCTTTGAATTTCTGAGTTTCTGAATTTCTGAATTGCTGAATAATTCCTTGGATATAATTTATGAATGGTTACTCTTGTGTTTTAAATTAAGATACTATTGTAGTAGTACTGACTAATTGAGATTTGATTGTTGTTAAATTAAGATACTATTGAGGCTGACTAATTCAAATTTTAATATTAAAGTTTTGATTATTTTATATTTTATATTTTTTATTTACGTGAGACCGAATCACCGGTTCAACCAACAAACCTGTTGAACCGGTAGCCTAACCGATTCCTTCACCACACCACTCGGCCAGTCAGCTGCTACCCTCTTTGGATGTCCTTGTTCTCTGCCACGACCTCCTTTCTCTTTGCTTACACGGGCTCCTCCTCTCCTCCGGTCTGCTCTGCCGTTTTTTTTGGCTACTTATGTTTACATTTTTATTATTGACCAATGTGATTAACTTATTATTATTTAAGTGCTAATGTTGCTGATGCTATCAATATGGTGTCGCTGCTGTTGTTGCTGATTGTTTATCAATTGGAAAAGTATATGAAACCAAAAGCTTACCAGCCAAAAATTAAACAAAACCACATTAATTTATATTAATAATTAATTAATTTTAAATTTTTTAAATTCAAAATTTAAAAAATTTAAAATTGATTAGGTAAACCTAATTAAAACCTATAAAAACCTTCCTCTCCTCTCTCTCATTAACCTACCTACCTCCAACAATCACACACCCCCCTCTCTCTCTCTCTCAACCCTCTCCGCCTTGCGTCATGGCTTCCACCGCTGAAGCCGCCAGAGAGTTCCTCAAAATCCACGAAACCTCCTTCTCCGACCCCCAACACACAAACCGTACGGATCCTATTGAAAGTTCATGAAGGTGTGCATGTTGGAGCTCCTGGGCGGCAAAATGTTCCACCAGCTCCTCCACGTGAGGCAGCAAGAGAGGAAGAGGTTCCTTAGCGATTTGGCGAAGAAAGGGTTGGCCGGTGAGGCCGTGGATATTGGGGCAGAACTCATGATGCTGACCAACAACGTGATATCGATGATGACGATGAGGCAAACAACGTGATATCGATGATGACGATGAGGCAGAAGAGTTGTTCTGAAAGGGGAGGAGAAGCGGAGGCGCTGAGAAAGGTGGGGGAGGACACGGTGGAGCTGAGCGGGAAGTTCAATGTGTCGGATTTTTGTGGTTCATGAAGGGTGTTGATATTCCTCAGATCTTCTTGATGATGAGTAGGGGGAATGCGCATTTTGTTCTCCTATAGTTTGGTGGATATTTAGGTGTTAAGAGACCCTAAACTACACACTTGATCTCAACTAAAATTGAATAATTACAGAAATATAAAAAAACATTCATTTAGTATGAAAAAAAAATTATAATACTTAACAAAAGAAACATCTAATTATATTTTAGTAAAAATAATTAAATGTCTATAAAATTAAAAAAAATGAAATTCTCAAAGAAATAAAGACATTCATATTTGCAATACAAAAAAATTCGAAAAATATATAAAAGAACATCCATTTAGTATGAAAAAGAAACATTTTCGATACTTAACAGAAGAAACATCCATATATATTTAACTCGTAGAAATTTTAGATTCACCCAAAGATATTTGGCTGATTTTTGGCTAATACCCTTTTGGTTCCCTAATTGTTCTCATTCTGAAAACGATGATAATAGTTGACTTTTTAAGTTTTCTTTACACCCAATCAAATGTTTATGAAAATAACAAGTAATGAAGTGGATAAGACGAACTCTATAAAAATATAGAAGTTCACCAGAGATGCGATGCGACGAACTTATCCTAAATCCCAACAAAAATGCCTATTTAAGAATTTAAAGTTAGAATAGTGGGTTTAGAAAAATAATTATTTTTTTATTTGATTAAAAAAAACGA
>NC_029790.2:19060701-19061242 GCF_000816755.2 Arachis ipaensis | reverse complement strand
TCTTTATTACTATTATATTTGTGTTTAATCCATTCAAATCTTAGATTTTAGTAACAATTTTAATAAATATTAATTCTTATCTGATGCTTATTAGAAATAACTTTTACTTTGTTTTGTCAAACAACTATTTATTTTAACTTTTAAAAAGATAAAAAATAACAACCAACTTTTTTAAGAAAATAACAAAATTATGAAACCCACCCATAGTACTAGCTTTGAATTAAGACAAAGGAATATCATTCAAAAGGCTAAACTTAAACGAAAATGTTTAGCAATAAAAAAAAATTAATTATTCTGTTAGTTTCTATCATTTTGTGAAATTTTTAGTTAGGTTTTTATACTTTTTTAATTGAATCTCTGTATTAAATTTTTTTTAATTAGATCCCTTTTGACAGTAATTGATTTAATTGTATAGAGACCCAATTAAAAAAAATTGGTGCAGGACCCAAATAAAAAAATGTATAAAGATCCAGTTAAAAAAATTTGATACAAAAACTCAATTAAAAAAAATATAAAAATCTAATTAAAAATTTCGCAAAAC
>NC_029790.2:19029032-19060454 GCF_000816755.2 Arachis ipaensis | reverse complement strand
AACTAACAAAATAATTAAATCTAAAAACAATTAATTAAAATCAGTTAAAAAAATAATAACTAATAAATATTAAATAAAATAAATTTAAATATTTTTTATCTTCCTAACATTATCAAAACTTAAATAAGGGTATAGAATTATAGAAATGCCAGAAACACAATGATCAAATTCTCTCTAATCGTTCTCTAGAGTCTAATAGTCACTTTAATTGTTTGTAATTAATTCATAACATGCAGTCAGATTTTTAAAGTGTCCTATATAGTATATGATTCTTTGTTTCCACATTCCCTTTTAATTTAAACATTGGTCCACCATGAAGCATCTTTGGTGATGAGTGACCACAGAAATTAATAATAGTAATAATAATTACTTCAATTTTGTTTATTTGTTTTATTAATTGATATGATTGAGTCTTCTTTATTCATTCTCCCACCAAAATTGATGATCGTGGTTTTGTCGCGTAGAAGATATTAAGGGAATATAAACAGGTCTACTACACATACAAGTATTTTTGGCTTATAAGTTATACAAGTTGACCCAAACACAACAAAAAGCACGCGCACTACACTCTTCTACAATTGAACGTAAACACACGCACTTTATTCAATCGTTTCGTTTTTCCAAAGCGCGCTCGTTATGAAAGACTCTTCCTCTTCTTCCTCAATCAATACCCAAACTGTCGAGATTCAAGCCACATTCGAAACCAACTACAATTCTGAAGAAACCTTCCAACTCTTCGTGAAAGGTAGAAGAAATCAAGAAGAAAACATACATAAAAAACACCAAAAAGAACGAACAAACATTATTCAAGGTATTCTTTTACTATTCTTCTAGGTTTTTTACATTTTTGTTTATGATTTCGAAATCAAAACACTATATCGTCTGTATTTCTTTCTATGTTTCACTATTCTTGGTTTAGATCTCATATTACTATTCTGATAAAACTGTTCTTCTAGTGAATGCTTTAACGTGTGTTTTGATCTGTTTTGGTACATGTTTTGTGCATGTTTACATATTTTTTAAGTAGGTTTGTATACTCTGTATTGTGCATGTTTACATGAAAGACTCTTCCTCTTTTAAATGGTTTTTGGGTGTATATGTCGGACTTGGAATGCGACTGTTGCTTCTAGTGGCATTTTGAACTTAAATATCTTTCTGAACTGATATAATGTCATGTAATCGAAAGAGATGTAGAGGTATATAGGACTGATATATATATTAGGATTATTGAAGTCTAACTGGTACCGTTCTAATTGTGCTTGACCTTGTAGTGTCATTTTATGCATGTTTGGTTGAGTTGGATATGATTTTGAACTCATTTAATTTCGTTTAATTGAAAAACAAAATGTTTATAGGATTGGATTTGGATGTATGTGGCTGATATTTGGGTGTATCTGACTAATATTTGGGTGTATCTGACTAATATTTGGGTGTATGTCTCTGATATTTAGGTGTATTTTTTATCTATTGACAGTATCTCTTTTTCATTGCAGTAAAAATGGCAACCAAGAAACAAGGTGAAAAAAAATACAATGTAAGCACAAATATATGTCTTAGAACAAGTCAATTTTTCCTAATACAAATATATGTTATTTAAATGACTCTAATTTTGCTTTTTTTTAAAGCAAACCAAAGACTTGAAGTGTGCCACCAGATTATTGAGTAAAAAATTTGAAAAAATGAGCGAGGCAAAGAAAGCGATTTTTCAGGAATTAAGTTTTGGTGGACTAATGCACATCCCGCCAATGAGGGTGCATCACAAACTATTAAAGGAGTTGGCTAACTCCTTTAAATTGGGCAAAAACACACTCGAAACAAGCTATGGTTCCTTCAAAGTTAAACCCAGCACAATAGGGGCTGCCCTTGGCCTCAATGCATCAGGTAACTCATTACAGAAAACCTCTATAGTTCCATTCTTCGTAATATCTTATTCTGATATCATGTAATCAAGAAATAAATATAGGTGTATATGAGTGATATTTGGGTGTATTTCAAGTGATTTGGAGTGTAAATTGTTTTCTTTTTTGTAAGAGATCTATTTCCTAATAAAGTGAGTTATAAGGAACTTTCTGAAGAGAACAAACTCATTTTTAGAAGGTTCCAAAGGAAGACTCTAAAGAGTTTGACTGATGAGATGATGAGTATTGGTGTTGAAAATGAACAAGATCGCCTGATGTTCAAGAGGATTTTCATCCTCTATATTCAGATGGCGTTCTTGTTGCCAACAACAATAAACAAAATCTCTCCTGTGCACCTAGCTCCAATTTTTAAGATGGACAAAATAACGGAGGGCAACTGGGGAGCCCATGTGCTGAATTTCATCATCAAAGGCATAACTAATTACCGTCTGAAAAAGAAAAAATCAATCGACAGCTGCCTCTTTGCCTTGATGATAGTCTATTTCCATCTGGCAAAAAATAAAGACAAGAAAGGAGAAGAAAAACCTGGACTGCCTGGGTTTGCAATTGGAATAGAGAGCAGTTGGTTGAAAGGATGAGAGCAGAAATAGATGGACATATGGTAAGTGAACAGAATACCTTCTCTAATTTGGGTGTATCGTATTTACATAGATGCCATAAACTAACATTTTTACTGTTTCAGGGAATCATAAAGATGGTAGAAACAAAAAAGAAATTGAAACAAATGAAGAAAAAAGAAAAGAAAGAAAAAAAAGAAAAAAAAGAAAAAAAACAAGGCAAGTTCATCATCATCTGAGAGTGATACATCTGAAACTGAAGTTGATTCTTCCTCTGAGTCTGAGTCTGAAGAAGACTCAGAGGAACCAAAAAGGAAACAAACCACTAGAACGACCAAAAAGTAAGTAATATTTTTGGGTGTATTTTGTCACTTTTAGGGTGTTTTTTACTAATGATTGTTTGTCTTGCAGAATGGAATCCAAAAAAAGGAAGTAGATTCAGGAGGATTCGAATTCAGAAACTGAATCGAATGATGAGTAAGATTCTGAAATTATTATTGCTTTATTTTTCGTTTATTTTTAAAATTTGATGTATTAACAGAGTGTTTCTCATTAACTTTTAGAGAAACTACGTAAGTTCTCAAAAAATAAAGCCTGTGTTTCTTTTCAATCCTTCAGGTGTATTTTGACTTTATTTGGGTGTATTTCAGGTTGAGTCTGGTAGAAGAATCAGCCAATGACCCAACTCAACAGAACATGATGGTTGTGCGGATGGAGACACATTCACAACCTGAAGCGCTTTCAATGTGAGTTTTACAACTAAATTTCAACCTTATAATCATGAATTTTAACGGACTTTCTTAACTTTTTATTTTTGTCTTGCTTAGAGTTCCGATTCAAGTTTATATCCCTCTGTCCCAGACAACCCCTGTGCCAGCAATTGAACCATCCCTCGCAAAGTCTCCAAGAGAGAAAATTAGTGAAGAAAGAACAAAAAGATAAGGAATAATATTCGGGTGTATTGGATTATTATTTAGGTGTTGTTACGGTGGGTAATCAGAGATTAATGGGCTGGACTTGTTAAGTTGGCCCAATCGTCTGAGGAAGGAAGCCTTCGAGTGGATCTAAGTCTTCGGGCCTCCGTCCGACTTGTGAGTGAGAAAGAATGGGGGGTGGTACCTGCAAAGACACTCCGATGCCTAAGTTAGCAAGGGAGTAAGCAGGTCTAGAGAGTATTGGGACTTAGTGATACCTGAGGGGTGTCAGTGTATTTATAGTGGTGAGCCAATAACCACCGTTGGAGTAGTTCCACCTTTCAAGGGGAATAACCGTCCCTTGATCTTAGAGAAGTTGGGATATAGCTCCTGGAAGTGGGTTAAGAGATTCTAGGGGAAGTTACCTATTCAAATAGGTGTTATTTGCCAGTTAATTTGTACTCCTGACTTTCTTAGAGCAGGTCGTGGTAAGAACCGACTTCTTGAGGGAAGATCGGCATAGAGGGAGGGTCAATCCTTTGGATTGGGCCTCTCGTTTGGATCTGGGCCTTTAGCATTGGGCCAGGGTATGAACAGTGCCCCTACTCGAGTACAATCTCTTTCAAGAGTTGGGCTCGAGTATTTTGACTTGGGCTTATAACCGACCTGCTGAGGAACCGACGTGATTTTTTGGAACCAACGTGTCTCAAAGTTTTCCAATAGTCGTGTCTAATCAAACGGCGCGTCGGTTAGGAATTTCGTATTCATACGCGGGGATCAGTTACATTGGTAACGGTGCACCTCTTTAATGATGGCCTCTGCTTTTACGATTATGCACATATTTATAAATACTTTCCCTCTCTTTCTTTATTTCATTTCTGAAAACCTTCGTATTTTCCTTCCTTATTCAAAAAAGAAAAACTCTATTCGCGAGGATTCCCCTGAGCCTTCTCCTCTCTCTGAGCCGCCACTGCCCCATTCCTTTTTCAAGCAAAGGTTAGTTTTTTTTTCTGTTCTCTTTTTTACAAAATGCTTTCATTTGCATGTTTTTATTTTGAGAGGAGTGTTAACTGTAGGCTTAGTGACTTGGAGGATCTGACCTCAGGCCCCTTAGAGACCTTGTTTTTGACCCTTTTTTCCTTTTTTCTTTTGTAGGTTTCATTATCCTTTTAGAAAAAGATGTCGTCCGTAGAGTCCCTTTCTCAGTGGGTGGATGTTACGGTTCTTGGGGAAGAACCTTTTATAGATACTGACTACATCACCGATCTTCGCACTCATCATAGGATTTGTGCTTCTGATGAGGATGAGCCAAAATATGAACTGGTTGCCCCGGGTCCTGAAGACCGGGTTTGTTTTGGAAGGGCTTCTGGCGAGGACCCTCATTTCTTTTTTATGTATGAGAGTCTCTTCACTCGACTGGGAATTTTTCTACCTTTTTCCTTCTTTGAGATTTCTGTCCTGCACCACTGCCGTGTTGCCCCTACTCAACTTCATCCCAACTCTTGGGGTTTCTTGAAGGTTTACCAACTTATTAGCCAGGCTTTAGATTTTCCGACCTCTTTGAGGATTTTCTTTTATCTTTTCCATATGACCAAACCCTTTAGTGGGCAAAATAATAAACAACAGTGGGTGTCTTTCCGAGCTATCCAAGGTCGGAGAGTCTTCAACCTTTTTGACGAATCCTTCGATGATTTCAAAAATTTCTTTTTTAAAGTTCAAGCTGTAGAGGGTCACCACCCTTTTTTTCTGGATGAGAATTCTGTTCTCCGCTTTCCTTTATACTGGCTGGAGGCTTCTCTTGTGGAGAAGTATGGTTTGGATGACCTGGATGAGGTCGAGGAGGCTGCCGTGGGGTTCCTCCGAGAAGTTTGGGGGAGGGCCCCTTATTTGGATACAAAGAAATTTCTCCAAGGGTCTCCGAGTTTTGTTCGGGCCCAAATAGGTAGATATGATTATTTTTTTATTATTCTGACTTGTTATAACTTGTGCTTAATTTATTTGTTGTCTTCTTCCTTTTCAGAAATGGTGAAGAAAGCTTCTGCCTCCTCCTACCAGAAAGTCCAGGATGCCAAGAAAAGATCTCGGGTGCGGGTGGACGCTGCAAGGACCACTGGCGATCTTCCCCCTCCTCCTCCTCCTCATAATTTGGGGACTTCCTCCCGTCCCATTATGGTATCCTCTTTCTCTACTTCCTCTCTTCCTTCTCCTCCCCCTCCGCCCCGACCTTCCCCTGAACCCGAGAAGAAAAAACGGAAGACTTCTGGCTCTTCTTCTGGGGCTGCCTTTGATGGTCCTCAATTTGTTCGAACCCATCTTTTTCCTCATTCAACTATTAGTATGGATGATGCTATGGTTCGGAACCATCTAAATCTTATAGTTCAGGAAAGTGTTCGGGCGGCTGGGGTTTGTACCAAGCTCCTGGATATTTTTGAACATACTCCCCTCAGTTCATTGGGTTCCACCCCATGAGTTGAGGAACTTGAGGGGAGGATTTCTTTATATCAGGAGGAGGAGAGGAAGTAGAAGGAGGAAGTTACCAGATTAAAGGAGGAGAAGGATAAGATTCGGGAGAGGGAGAAGAAGCTAATGGGCCAGTGTGCCATGGCGAAGGGCCTTAAGGAGAAGGTAGAACATAATTACATCAGGCTTTTTACGGAGAACTTGGACCTGAAAAAGGAGCTCTCTGGGTGTCGGGATGCCTATCAGGACCTGGAGGATTCAATTGCTGAGGGGGCAGAGGAGGCGTGGAGGATCTTTAGGGAGCAAACCGGAGTTATTGCTCCTGACTTGGACCTCTCTTCTTTGGATCCTGACAAGATCGTGGTGAATGGTGCAATTGTCTCCCCTCCCCGACCTGAGACGGACTCCGAGTTAAAGACTCGGGCGCAAAGGATAATTGAGTCTCCTCCTCGGGGTGATGCTCCGAGCTCTTCGGGGGTCCCCACTGAGGTTCCTGACCAGCCTGATCCGACTTCTTTTGATGCCGCTCTGACTCCTACTGCTCCGACTCCTGGTGGTGACCTTCGTTCTTTCAATTAAACTATGGGGGTTATATGGGGGCCCGGTCTGTGGGTCTCCCTTTTTTAAACAATTTTTCTTTATATTTTTATTTGTGGTGGTAACTTGCTGACAATTTTGTGGCCTTTTTTGCCATAAACAAAATTAAAAATACCCTTTTTTGGATAAGGGTTTTAGGTTATTTTTCCTTTTGGCCTGTATGCTTTCTGCTTAGGTTCTTTTGGAAACCTTTTTTGTTTTTTCAAAAACCTTTTGTTATTTTCGAGAAGGCTTTTCCAGGGCTAACCATCCTTTGTTAGCTTGAACTTTTTCCAAAGTTTTGGGACAATTTTTGCCAAGTCTTTTCGAAGTTTTTCTTATCTCTCTTTTATACTCAATTTTGGATTTCATTGAGCTTTCGTAACTTAGGTTATTTTTGCGATGCATTTCATTTGTCCTCAGTTTCCCGATTTGTAGGTCGACTATTTTCCGAGTTCTTTTTATGATCTGCTTATATAACCTCTTTACGCTGACTTGTACTTTGTCGTTTTATCCTGACGATCATCTAGGTCGGTTCATGGGATTTTCATGTTTTGTCGAGCTTAAGTCGGCGTGTTTCGTAGAAAAAACAAAAAAGTGAAAAGGAATTTATGAGAGATATTGTAAAAGATCTTTGTTTATTTGCAAAGGTACTTTATTGCTACTAAGGGTTTTTGATAATTTTGTAGCCCCTTAGCCTCTATTTTGATGCCTCATTAAAAACCCCCTCCAGGAAAAACCCTTTCTTTTGGGAGAAAACCATGAAGTTGGGAAAAGAGTACATCAGGGAGTAGAGTTCGCTTTCAACTGTAGTACCTTTTCATATTACAAGCATGCCACGACCTAGGTAGCTCGGTGCCATTCAAGTCAGTCACCTTATAATAACCCTTTCCTAAGACTTCATTAGTTTTGTATGGTCCCTTCCAGTTAGCAGCGAGCTTTCCTTCCCCAGACTTGTTGACTCTAATGTCATTTCTGATTAGAACCAAATCGTCTAGGGTGAAGCTCCTTCAAATGACTTTCTTGTTGTACCTGGCAGTCATTCTTTGTTTCAATGGCGCTTCTCTTATCTGGGCTTGCTCTCGGATCTCAGGGAGTAGTTCAAGTTCCTCTTTGTGCCCCTGTATGTTTCCGACCTCATCATAGAAGATCACCCTTGGACTTTGTTCGCCGATTTCTATTGGTATCATGGCTTTCACACCATAGGCAAGTCGAAAGGGTGTTTCCCCTGTAGCAGACTATGGCGTCGTCCGATAAGCCCATAGTACTTGGGGGAGCTCTTCAGCCCAAGCCTCTTTTGGCATCCTGCAACCTTTTCTTTAATCCTTCCAGTATGACTTTGTTGGCTGCCTCGGCTTGTCCATTTGCTTGTGGGTGTTCTACCGAGGTGAATTGGTGTTTGATTTTCATACTGGCTACCAGGTTTCTGAAGGTCGAGTCGGTGAACTGAGTACCATTATCTGTGGTGATGGAATGAGGTACCCCATACCTTGTGATAATATTTTTATAGAGGAACTTCCGACTTCTCTGGGCAGTGATGGTGGCTAATGGTTTTGCTTCTATCCACTTTGTGAAGTAGTCTATTCCCACTATTAAGTACTTTACTTGTCCTGGAGCTTGGGGAAAAGGTCTTAACAGATCCATCCCCCATTTTGCAAAAGGCCATGGAGAAGTTATACTGATGAGCTCCTCGGAGGGAGTCACGTGGAAGTTTGCATGCATTTGGCATGGCTGTCACTTGTTCACAAATTCTGTGGCATCCTTCTGCAAGGTCGGCCAGTAGAACCCAACTCGGATTACCTTTCTGCCTAGCGACCTAGCTCCGAGATTATTTTCGCAGATTCCATTATGAACATCCTCTAACACTTCAGTTGTCCTTAATGTCGGGACACACTTTAGCAATGGTGTTGATATTCCTCTTTTATAGAGGATATTTTTCACCAAAGTGTAGTGTTATGCTTCCCTTCGGATCTTCTTGGCCTCTTTTTCCTCTTTGGGGAGGATGTCGAACTTTAGGTATTCGACTAAGGGATTCATCCATCCGAGATTTAGCCCGGTGACTTCAAGGACATCTTGTTTGGCCTCTACTTTAACAACAGAGGGTTCTTGGAGAGTTTTCTGGATCAAGCTTCTATTATTCCCCCCTGGTTTGGTACTTGCTAATTTGGAGAGGGCGTTTGCTCTACTGTTAAAATCCCAAATTATATGCTTGATCTCAATTTCTGCAAAGTGCCTGAGATGCTCCAAGGCTTTGTCCAAGTATCTCTTCATATTTGGGTCTTTGGCCTGATACTCTCCATTTATTTGGGAGGTCACCACTTGAGAGTCGCTGAATATCATCACTTTTGTGGCACCAACTTCTTCTGCCAACTTCAATCCTGCGATCAGGACTTCCTATTCTGCCTGATTATTAGAAGCTGGAAATTCAAATTTGAGGAAAACCTCTATTTGTGTTCCCCCTTCATTGACCAGTATTATGCCTGCGCCACTTCCTATCTTGTTTGAGGATCCATCTATGTATAGTTCCCATGTAGTTGATTTTTCCTCTTGATCTCTGGTATATTCTGCTATGAAGTCGGTGAGGCACTGGGATTTAATTGCCGTCCGGGTTTCGTACTTCAGATCGAACTCGGAGAGCTCTATTGCCCATTGAACCATTCTCCCCACAACATCCTTCTTTTAGAGGATTTGCTTCATGGGTTGGTTCGTTCAGACTTTTATTGTGTGAGCTTGGAAGTAAGGCCGTAGCCTTCGTGAGGCTATTACTAAGGAGTAGGCAAACTTCTCTAGTTTATGGTATCTTAGTTCAGGGCCTTGAAGAACTTTGCTGGTGAGGTACACAGGGTGCTGCCCGACCTCATCTTCCCGTATTAGTGCTGATGCTATAGCTTTGTCTGCTACAGACAAATATAGGACGAGTTCTTCCCCAACTAGAGGTCGGGTCAGGATTGGAGGTTGGCTCAAAAACCTTCTGAATTCCTGGAATGCTTCTTCGCACTCTGGAGTCTATTCGAACTGGCATCCCTTTTTTAGTAGAGAGAATAGTGGAAGGAATCTTAATGCTGACCCTGCCAAGAACCTGGAGAGGGCTGCAAGTCGGCCATTCAATTGCTGAACCTCTCTTAAGCAAGTTGGGCTTTTCATTTCTAAGATGGCTTTGTACTTGTCGGGATTTGCTTCAATTCCCCTTTGCGTCAGCATAAACCCCAGAAATTTTCCAGTTTCCACCGCGAAGGTGCATTTTGCGGGATTTAGCCTCATCCCATGTAACCTTATGGTGTTGAAGATTTGCAAGAGGTCTGTCAAGAGGTCGGTCTCCTCCTTGGTTTTCACCAACATGTCGTCCACATAGACTTCCATTAAGTTCCCAAGGTGGGGAGCGAATACCTTATTCATTAGCCTTTGGTATATGGCCCCAGCATTTTTTAACCCAATAGGCATGACCACATAGCAGTAGTTTGCTCTAGGCGTGATGAATGATGTTTTTTCTTGGTCCGACTTGTGCATCGAGATTTGGTTGTATCTCGAGTAAGCATCCATAAATGACAAGTATTGATACCCTGAGCTGGAGTCTACTAGAGTATCAATGCTGGAAGAGGATATGGGTCTTTAGGACACGCCTTATTAAGGTCGGTGTAGTCAACGCACATCCTCCACTTGCTATTTTGTTTTTTGACTAGTACTACGTTTGCTAGCCATGTCGGATACTTGACCTCCCTGATGAAGCCGGCCTCTAAGAGCACTTCTACCTACTCCCAGTTGCAGCTGCAGCTCTTCTTTGGCTCTTGCTCCACCGAGCTCTATGGTGTGAACTTCCTTGCTCTTTCCTCTCAGGTTCAGGCTTTCATTGTAGTATTTTCTTGCCAATTTCTGGTCTTCCCGTACCGTTGCTATCCCCGCATATGTTGGAAATTTTATGCAAAGGTGAGGGGTGGACTCCACCGCTCCGAGTCGATTTAGGGTAGTCCTGCCGATCAAGGCATTATATGCTGACCCGACGTCGACGACTATAAAGTCTATGCTCAGAGTTTTGGATTTTTCCCCCTTTCCAAAAGTCGTGTGGAGGGGTATGAATCTTAGTGGTTTTATTGGCGTGTCGCCTAACCCGTACAGGGTATCAGGGTAAGCCCTTAACTCCTTTTCGTCCAACCCTAGTTTGTCGAACGCGGGCTTGAAAAGGATGTCTGCTGAACTCCCCTGGTCTACTAGCGTTCTGTGGAGATGGGCATTTGCCAGGATCATGGTTATCACCACTGGATCATCGTGTCCAGGGATTACCCCTTACCCATCTTCTTTGGTGAATGAGATAGTTGGGAGGTCGGGTGGTTCGCTCCCGACCTGGTGAACTCGCTTTAGGTGTCTCTTGCGAGATGACTTAGTGAGTCCCCCTCCCGCAAATCCCCCCGAGATCATATGTATGTGTCTCTCTGGGGTTTGTGGTGGTGGGTCTCTTCTGTCCCCGTCATCTCGCTTTCTTTTCTCATGATTGTCCGACCTTTCCATGAGATATCTGTCAAGTCGACCTTCCCTGGCCAACTTTTCTATCACATTTTTAAGGTCGTAGCAATCATTTGTTGAGTGACCATACATCTTATGGTATTCACAGTAATCACCGCAGCTCCCCCTTTTATTTTTGATGGGTCTAGGGGGCGGCAGTCTTTCAGTATTGTAGATTTCTCTGTATACGTCCACTATGAAAACTTTTAGAAGAGTATAAGAGTGATATCTCCTCGGCCTATCGGAACTGACCTCCTATTTTTTCTTGGGCTCCCTTTCTTTCTCTTTTGCTGAGTGAGGGTGCCCAGGTCGCCAACTCAGTTCTCGTAATCTGGCATTCTCCTCCATGTTGATGTACTTTTCTGCTCTCTTTTGTACATCGCTCAAGGAGGTGGGGTGTCTTTTTGATATGGATTGGGAGAAGGGACCTTCTCTAAGTCCATTTACTAGCCCCATGATAACTGCCTCCGGGGTGCAGGTCTTGAATCTCCAAGCACGCTTTATTGAACCTTTCCATGTAGTCACGTACATGTTCTCCAACCTCCTGCTTTAGTCCCAGGAGGCTTGGTGCATGCTTTACTTTATCCTTCTGGATGGAAAACCGCATTAAGAACTTCCGCGAGAGGTCCTTGAAACTGGTGACCGACCTTGGAGGGAGGCTGTCGAACCACTTCATGGATGCTTTTGACAAGGTGGTTGGGAAAGCTTTGCAACGAGTAGCATCAGAAGCGTCAGCCAGATACATCCGACTTTTGAAGTTGCTTAAATGATGCTTTGGGTCTGTGGTTCCGTCATAGAGGTTCATATAAGGGCTTTTGAAGTTTGTTGGAACTTTTGCCCTCATTATGTCCTCACTAAACGGATCCTCTCCTCCCAAGGGCGACTCTTCTCGGTCGTCGCGGGAGTTTCGGCTTCTAATGGAGGACTCTAGTTTCAAGAGTTTTTGTTCTAACTCTTTTCGTCGCTCTATCTCCTCCCTTAAATTCCTCTCCGCTTCTTGTTGTCGTTCTAATTCTTGTTTCAACTGTTCCAAACGACCTTGGTGGCCGTAGACTAATCCCATTAGCTCGGCCGCATGGGGTTGTCATTCTTTTCCTGATTCGCGTCCCTCCGAAGAGTTTACCTTTGGATTTTTTTAACCCAGAGGTGCCTTCTCTGTGCTGGTCGTTGGCTCCTTGGTGGAGGGTCATGTCTGCGTCATTATTTTCGGTGTCAAGATTTTCTTGTTCTGAATCGGACGCCGTATGACCATCTTTTGGTGAATTATCAGCCATTACTGGTTGATCTCTCGGGTCCCCGGCAACGGCGCCAATGTTACGGTAGGTAACCGAAGATTAATGGGCTGGACTTGTTAAGTTGGCCCAATCATCTAAGGAAGGAAGCCTCCGAGTGGATCTACGTCTTCGGGCCTCCGTCCGACTTGTGAGTGAGAAAGAATGGGGGGTGGTACTTGCAAAGACACTCTGATGCCTAAGTTAGCAAGGGAGTAAGCAGGTCTAGAGAGTATTGGGACTTAGTGATACCTGAGGGGTGTTAGTGTATTTATAGTGGTGAGCCAATAACCACCGTTGGAGTAGTTTCACCTTTCAAGGGGAATAGCCGTCCCTTGATCTTAGGGAAGTTGGGATATAGCTCCTGGAAGTGGGTTGAGAGATTCTAGGGGCAGTTACCTATTCGATAGGTGTTATCTGCCAGTTAATCTGTACTCCCGACTTCCTTTGAGCAGGTCGTGGTAAGAACCGACTTCTTGAGGGAAGGTCGGCGTAGAGGGAGGGTCAATCCTTTGGATTGGGCCTCTCGTTTGGATCTGAGCCTTTAGCATTGTGCCAGGGTATGAACAGGTGTATATTGTCCTTATTTGGGTGTATATTTTTCTTATTTCGTGTTTGGTTGTATTTGATTATTATTTGGGTATATATTTTCCTTATTTGGGTGTATATCTTCACAATTGATCTGTACCTGGTTTTTCTATAATATGATTCGTTTTATCAAACCCTGCAACACTCCACAACCTCCGAAACCTGATGAAAGCACACCCACGATTCCACCAGCTCCATCTAAAATGTAAGTTCAGCACAATAGAATTTGGTTTTCAATATCATTCGTCTATTCTTATTCTTATAGTATGTTATATGTCAACACAGTAATCCAGCCCTAGAAGACGCCAGAAGACGTTGCTGCACTGATGATTAGGGGTGTTCAAAATCGATCCAATCCGAACAAAACCGATCAACCGAACCAAAAAAACCGATAACCGAACAAATCGAAAACCGAAAAAATAAAATTTTGCGGTTTTTTTGCGGTTCGGTTCAGTTTTCGGTTCTGATAAGAAAAACCCTAACCGAACCAAACCGAACCGGTTTTTAAAAAACCCTGAAGAGCATCTTGTAGTTGTTAAATATAATTTGGACGACTTAAACGAAATTGAGGAGAGTGTAATCACCTTGTTTCAGGAGCGTTGGGGCCGACCTCTTAATTTAGACACAAAGAAATTTCTAAGAAATCCAAGCCAACTTCAATCTGAGCTAGGTAGCCTCCTTTTTCATTTTGTAGATATGGCTCTATTGATTTGTTTTGGTGGTTAATATAACTCGACTTTGATGTCATGCACAAAAGATGGCTCCTAAGTCGACCGCTATGAAAACCCTTCGTTCTGCCAAGAAGAATGTTGTTGCACGAAACATACAGCTGAAAGAGGTCGGTGGATCTGGTGACCTTCCCTCCCCCTCCAAGTCGGACTCGGGCGCCTCAGCATCTATAAAAATTGTTACTGAACCTACTCTTCCTCCTTCCGATTCTGGTAATCAAGTACTTTCTCTTTCACCTCTCATTCCTGAGCCGAAACCTAAAAAATGCAAGACTGCTGAATCAGCAAGCATTTATGAACAGGACTTTGATGCAGTGGCGTTTTTGCAAAAAACACATCTTTTCACATAGTTTTATCAGTATCGATGATGTTTCTGTAAAACACCACCTTCAAGTCTTAGCTCGGGGTAGAATTAGGACGACAAGAATGTGTTATGCTTTGCTGAAGCAACTTGAGGAGACTCCCCTATGTGCTACCCAGTGTTCTCTGTCCGACTTGAAGGCTAAGGTGGCATATTTAAGGGAATCCAAATTGGAGTTGGAGAATGAGAATGAGGTCCTGATCTCCGACCTCTCTAAAGCTCGGGAGAAGGTGAAGCAATCTGAGGCCGCCTGTATCATGGCGGAGGGCCTAAAAAAGAAGGTTGAAGAGAGCTATACCAGGGTCTTCGGGGAGAAACTTGATTTAGTGGATGAACTCGATAAGTCAGGGGAGAAATATGCAGATCTGGAGGAAACTATAGCTCAAGAAACGGACGAGATAGTTGAGAATCTGAAGGCTCAATTCTGAGTTGTAGCTCTCGAGGTGGATCTCTCTCTTGTTAGCCCCAATAATATTGTGGTTGATAGGAAGATTGTCCCAGCGCCTGAAGAAAATGAAGACACTCCCATGCCTGACACGAACACCTGAGAAGTCCGAGTTGACGGAACCTCTCCGAGCTTTCTGACCCGATTGAAAGATGAGCCCATTCTTTCTCAGCCTGAAACTCTTTCGATCTCCTCCATGCAGCCCGAAAATGCTTCTAACATGACTTTGAATTAGCAAATCCCTCCTTTTTAGTTTTTATATTTTAAGAAATCGATCAATCGATCCAATCCGAACAAAACCGATCAACCGAACCAAAAAAACCGATAACCGAACAAATCGAAAACCGAAAAAATAAAGTTTTTTTGCTTTTTTGCGGTTCGGTTCAGTTTTCGGTTCTGATAAGAAAAACCCTAACCGCCTGCCGCTGGACAGCACCAACCCTGACTTGCATCTCGTGGCCCTGTTCTCTTCCTCTCCCTTCCTCATAGCAACGCTCTTTCTCTGTCGTCCTCCCGGCACGGCTCCACGCAGCACGCCGTCGTCCTCTCCCAGTAGCACACATCGTCCTCCACGGATCCACGAAGGCCGCAGCAACACACCGTCGTCCTTGTAGCGGCTCTCTCTCCGTCGTCCTCCCTGCACTCTGCGACTCTGTCTGCATCAGCAAATCATCAAGAATGGAGCATGAGTTAGGTTGGTTCTTCTACTTCTGATCCAGCCTCTTGCTATTTTTTGTTTCTTGATTTTCTCTGTTCTTCTGTTAATTTTTTACTTCTTGCCTTCTTGGTTTAGTGTTCTCTCTTCTTCTAATTTTTGCTGGCTAGCTGCTGCTACTATTAACTGTTTTTTTATTTTTAATTGTTATTGATTTTAATTTGTTAATTAATCATTATTATTGCTGCTGCTACTGTTAAATGTTCTTGTTAATTGCCTATTCTTATTATTGCTGCTGCTAATTGATTTTAATCTGAATTTATTAATCTGTTATTGTGAAAATTTTCACTGGTGGAATAATTCTAAATCTGTTTTTTGAAATCTTTAAATCTGGTGCAAAGGATACAATGAACATGAAGTATTATGTGATTTATGATGAATTCTGATATGACAATGACCATGATGCTGGAATATTGTTGGAACAAGTCACTCTTTGATCTTCAATTATTCAATTATACTAGATGTCAAGTGTAATTTCCAATATAATATCTTCTTTGAGGAGAAGGTGGTGTTATGGTGTAGTTAATTTACCAGATTATCATAATCTGTTAGCTGATTTATTATATTTCCATTGATTTTTGAATTGTAGGGCTCATGTTTGGGGGCAATTTTGCTTATGTTATGAAGGACGTAAGCTTGTCAAGTTGTCATTGAAACAACTTATCTTAGAGATTATGGCATCAAGGATGGTGACCAAGTTAGTGAATTTTAAGGCTTACAATTTCAGTGAAGGGAGCTGGAATGCTGGATTGATAGAAACATGAACGGTTAATTTATAATATATGTTATTGAAAAGAAGTTTGATTAAAGTTGTACGTGAATATCCCCATGATTTTATTCAATTCTGATACATTGTTACCCTGCTATTAATCCATTCATCTCAATTTCGGTTGTACTTACTTCATTCCTCTTGACTCATGATATCTATAAATTCAATTCTGATACATTGTTACCCTGCTATTAATCCATTCATCTCAATGTCTCTTTAGTCTTTATTATTAGAATGTATAACTAGATTAGAATGTTTTTTTACTAGTGCTATATTATTACTATTGTTAGCTATTATGTATTTGTGTTTGTTGATTTCAATGTTATGACTTTGTGAAATAGTATGGTAGTATTTTTTTTGAATTGATTGAAAAAACCGAACAAATCGAACCAAACCAAACCGAATTTAATTGGTTTGGTTTGGTTTGGATGACTTCGAGAAAAAAACCGAACCAAACCGAACCGCACTTTAATTAAACGATTGGATCGGATGACTTTTCTTTCAAAAATCGAACCAAACCGCACCGCGAACACCCCTACTGATGATGATGGCCCGGACAGCATCCTACATACCTAAAGAAGGTTCGATGCTATCATTCAGCCTTGGCTTGACTGATTCAAGCCAAGAAGAAGCACCGAGGCAAGAGGGGCAGAAGGCAAAAAGTCCTGAAACACCAAAACTAATCGAACAATTAGAGGAACTGGTGGAAAAAATTGCAAACAGTGGGGTGAAGACAGCATTGGATTATGCAGAGGGTAAAAGTCCAACGATTGAAAAGCAGCGTGCCGAATAAATTCTTGAAAAGTTTGAAATTCCTGTGAAAAGCAAGGAGAGGTCAGTTGAAATGAAAGAGAAATGCTACGTCTGGGCCACACGTGTGAAGACATACGGAGATGGAAGAACTAATGAGTATGACCCGATGTGCACCCTCAAAGCCCAAGATCAATTCATTTTGTCAAAAGTCCACTTTGCATCTCTGAAAGCTGCTACACATATAGAAGCTGAGGTAATATTAGAATAACATTAATAATTTTATCATGAAATATAACTGCAATTTTAATTGATGTAAATTGATTTGGAATTTTCTTTTCTAGATTGTCACTGCCATGTGCCTGATCCTAAACCAACAAAACATTAAAAGATTTCAAGAAGAAATATACTGTCTCCCCCCTGATATTGTGGTAAGGTGTACTTTAATGAAATTTGGGTATATTTCTGTAATCTTTTGGGTATATTATATATTTTATTTGGTGGATCACAAATGTTACAGAACATGGCCATTGGAAATCATCCAGATGGGGAATTCTTACAGCCTAAAACCAAAAAGCCATTTAGGGTCGAAGACTACCCAATGTTTATACCCTTTTTGGACCTCAAAAAATTAGTATCACATCTATATGTAAGTTTTCGTTTCTAAAACTTCTTATCATAATTCTTTTCTTATGTGCCAATTAAACTAAAAAACTGTTCAATGTGGACATGCTTTAGATTTTTGCACATGTTTGGAGCATTGGTGGATATGGGTGACTGATGTAAGAAAGAGAAAATTTTATATACTTGACGCATATCACAAGACGTGTCCCTCCGAAGCTAGAATGAAGCTAAATAAATTCATTGTAAGTTGTTTCTATGTTTTGTATTTTAATATTTGGGTGTATTTCTATTCAAAATAAGGTGTAGTTTGTGATTCTTTGGGTGTATTCTTTTATTAAATTTATTCTTATATTTTGCTTTGTTTTATGTTTTTAGAGATATTTAATTTCGAGAATGAGGCTATATGCTGGGGCACCTCTCAGGAAAAAGAATCATGAGATTGAACCACCAAACATTAACATCTCAGGCCAAAAAATAAGGAATAAATCTTTCACTCTGAAAAATAATCTTTCCTATATTAATTTGCTAATTTATTTTTTGTTTTTCAGCTATGATTGTGCTATTTATGTAATGAAATGGCTTGACATAATTCAGCCTGAAAACATTAAAAAAGGGAGAAGTATGAGTGGGACAATTAAACTCAGGTAATTGTGTTTAAAACTATATAACTCTTTATTACTTTACCAAATTAACATAGTTTATTAAAAATAATATTCTTTTAAACTGTAGGAGGAGGTGGACCACTTTAGAGTAGAATTTTCTTTCCGGATTCTATTTCATAAAATGAATATTGACAGAGCTGAAGCCATTAGGGTAAGTGATGCAGTAAGATTGTCCAAGCCATCCTCACTGTTGTTGAGTCCATATTGTTAGATAGATTCATATGATATTGACAATGATTAATCTAAGTGTTATGTATTCTTGGAATAGTTTGAACACTTGTTGTAAAATTTTGAGAATATAATCCAGTTTTATGAAAAAAAATTTCCATAATTAAACTGTTTCTGCCGTATTCAAAAGCTCTAAATTACAGGTTCTAAAAAAAATGAAGAAAAACAACACCAAACTAACTTTACACCCAAAAAATTGAATTTTACACCCAAATAATTTTAATATACACCCAAAATTCTATCCCCTGATTCTGGATCCCTAAACCCCTAAAGCCCTAAACACAAAACCCTTAAAGTCTAAAACCCTAAACCCTAAACCCTAAACACTAAACTCTAAAACCCTAAATCCTAAACCCCTAAACCCTAAATCCTAAACCATAAACCCTAAAACCCTAAACCCTAAACCTTAAAACCCTAGACCATAAACACTAAACTCTAAAACCCTAAACCCTAAACCCTAAACCCTAAAACCTAAACCATAAACCCCTAAACCCTAAACCCTAAGCCATAAACCCTTAAACCCTAAACCCTAAAACCTAAACTCCTAAACGAAACAATAATTTCTAACATAAATAGCAGCATCTAAAAAATATAAAAAAAATTTAATTTTACACCCAAAAAAATTGATTTTACACCCAAATAGTTTCATTATACACCCAAACTTCTATCCACTGCTGCTAGATCCCTAAAACATAAAACCCTAAACCCTAAAATCTAAACCCTAAAATCCTAAAACCTAAACCCTAAACCCTAAACCTTAAAACCTTAAACCCTAAACCCTAAACCATAAATCCTAAACTCTAAAACCCTAAATCCTAAACACTAAACTCTAAACCCTAAACCCTAAATCCTAGACCCTAAACCCTAAACCCCAAACCCTAAATCCTAAAACCTAAACCCCTAAACAAAACAATAATTTCTAACATAAACATCAGCATCTGAAAAATATAAAAAAAAAAATTAAATTTTACATCCAAAAAATTGAATTTTACACCCAAATAGTTTCATTATACACCCAAAATTCTATCCCCTACTGATGGATCCCTAAAACCCTAAATCCTAAAAATCTAAACCCTAAACCCAAAACCCCCTAAACCCCTAAACTCTAAAACCCTAAAACCCTAAACCCTAAACCCTAAACCCCTAAATCCTAAACTCCTAAACACTAAACCCCCTAAACCCTAAATCCTAAAACCTAAACCCTAAAAACCTAAACCCTAAAATCTAAACCCTAAAAACCTAAATCCTAAATCCTAAACCCTAAACAAAATAATAATTTCTAACATAAACAGCAGCATCTGAAAAAGATAAAAAAAATGAATTTTACACCCAAAAAATTAAATTTTACACCCAAATAGTTTCATTATACACCCAACAGTCTATCCCATGCTACTGGATCTCTAAAACCCTAAACTCTAAACCCTAAACTCTAAAAACCTAAACCTTAAACCCTAAAAGCCTCAACCCTAAACCCTAAATCCTAAACCCTAAACCTTAAACCATAAAAACTAAACAAAACAATAATTTCTAAACATAAACAGTAGGATCTATAAAATATAAAATTCAAATGTCAAACACAAGAAAATTCAGAAATACACCCAAAAAACTGAGCGTTACACCAAAAAACTATCCCCTGCTGCTGGTTCCCTAAACTGATAATTCATAATATGTCCGTGATATTGGCTGGAATTTGGTTGCACCACTAATGTAGCATCAAAAAGGTTTAACTGGAAATAATAAACTCACATATTAGCAAAACTATTAACAAGAAAATTAAACTCAATCACCACCTATTTAAAGAACATCAGTTTTACCTCGCTTAGAGCTTTTGTTTTCTTCTTCTTTGAGGCATTTGCACTCTGTTTGTCCAATTTTGAACCTAGCCTATTTTTTGGATGTCCTCTTATTCAAATCCTTGGAGGGCTTTGAAGCTCGTTAACGGATTCCAAGTTGGCATCTTCGTGAGATAACGAACATGTCCCCTTCCATTTGGCTTTCAGTTCTTCTATCTCAACCATGACGTTATCGTAGGCACGGTGCAGAATGGCAGTCAGTTCCTTGGATTCTAATACAAATTCGCATATATTTTGCGAACAAAACACCAATTCGTCAAACCTCTTGCTTCTTGGCTCCAACAGTGGCTCGTCGTGGCTGCTCTTGATGTGTGTGTGTCACCTCTTTACCTTCTTACTCCATCGTTTCAATATATATCTTGGTGACACTTGGGTTACTCGTTCAAAGCTTAACACACTTAGGACATGACGGCACAATATCCCTCTTGACTCGAATAATAAGCACTGGCATTTTACTTGTGCTGCTACAGGGTCGTAAGTAACCGCAAACTTGTTGAATTTTGAGCTAGAAACTTGTTCTCCAACTTCGTATACTGAATAGCCTAGAGCGAAGTTCATTAATCTTGTGATGCAATTCGTCTTTCCTCTGAATTGTGCTTGGACTTCCCTAAACTTTTGGTGAGTGTACACATGTTGAAACTGAGCTTCTATGGAAGATTTTGTTGCACACGGTATGACGGTGTGAAAATCTACAGCATCGGATTCTCTCTCTTTGCTCCCTGCTTCCGAGGCAATTATCGTATTGTTTGACAAATTGGATAAGTGAGCTGTTCCGGGTAATGAACTTGTTAAAAAATGAATGCATACTCTCGCTCCTTTGTGTGCTTCTCATCCCGGCCCAGAAGTGGTGATCCAGATAAATTGAAATCCATATATGACGATCTTCGTACAGATCTGCATAATACACCCAAATCAGACTATATTACACCCAAAAACATGCAATTTATACCTCTGCTGCAGAATTTAAACATCATTACCTGAAAGCCACTTATTGTCCACAAGACCATACTTCAGCAGAAAATCATTCTAATTCCTATCAAATGAGTCTTTGGTATGAGAGTTCCAAACAACTTGGCTCATTTCTCGTTTGATTTCTACGTGTCCCTTGTAGCCGTTTAATTTTCTAGGAATATTCTTCATGATGTGCCAAATACACCAACGGCAAATTGTTGTAGGCATACAAACCTCTATAGCCCTTTTCATTGATGCGCATTGATCGGTGAGAATCCCTTTTGGAGCATTTCCTCCCATGCAACGAAGCCAACATTGAAATAACCATTTGAATGATTCAATATCTTCGTTTTTCATCAAAGCACATCCAAGAAGTGTTGACTGACCGTGGTGATTCACCCCGACAAAAGAACCACAAACCAAAGTATACCTGAAACAAATTATGAGAAAACAGAATTCAAATAATTACATACACCCAAATAATGATTTTATACACCCAAAAAATCCAATATACACCTTTGCAGCAGATTCATAAAACAACATATATAACAGAATTAAAATCATTACATACACCCAAATAATGATTTATACACCAAAAAACATCCAATATACACCTCTGGAGCAGATTCATAAAACAACATTAATTTAGTGATGTAACTCCTCACGTCTTTTTCGATAAAATTTAACTCGCAATGACCTCCGGCTGCTGCAACAAATGATTGGAAAGTTTTGCTAGGTCTGATACTGGCTTCCTCGTTATTCTCTATTGCACGACACACGGACATGCTTAGCTCCCTGTGCTGTTTGAGCATCTGTGCTTGATCGGGACAGTAAGGATGTGAATGATGCAACACGACCTTCAAAATGATCCAAACACCAACATCCTTCAATACGTGTATATAAATTCTTGCAGGGCAATTTAAACCAGCTGTGGGATTTGCCTTCTCGGTCAGAGATATTTTAGATTTCCATTTTCCCTTCTTATTTGTGCTCCGAACTCTTGTAGAAAAACTTACAGCCTTTGCATAGTCCTTGTAAAATTTTGCAGCATCTTCAAGGGTGTTAAAAGTCATTCCAACCTTGGGAACAAACTGGTCATTAACAACATAGAGGGGCTGCAAAATACACCATGTTAAAAACAAGGATATACTATAGAGTTTCTGCACGTCATAAAACATAACAATTCAACTAAAATACACCCAAATATTCCTGATCTATCCCCGAACTACAACAACTCAACTAAAATATTCAAAAAAGCCATAAACTGTACATACACCCAAACTTCCCTAAAATACACCCAAATAGTTCTGATCTACACCCAAACGTCTGGTATAAAATGCACAAAATTAATCAAAACTAGTACATTAGATTCAATTAACAGTCAATGTTCACGCATTAATTTCACAGTCAATGTTCACGCATTATTTAGCTAGACAATCATAAATGACTAACTGCATCAAATTCAGATTTAATAATTAACTGAAACTAAATCACACCTCAAGAACTTCATTCGATTCAAATTCAAAATCCACTTTGCCCTGGTTCAACTGACAATCTGAAGTTGAATCATCCATTATCTTCAAAACAATTTCAAAGCTTGATTTCAGAAACCATAAAAATCGAGAAAAACAAAGCAAAAAACAGAGAGAGAAATGCACGTAAATGATGAAGGAGAAACCAGTGAGAAATGCACGTAAACAACGAATGAAAAGGCAAAGAGAAACGCACGAATGAGATCGAACGAAGACGACAAGAAATTCAAAAAAGGAAATGAAATCCTTTGAAAAAAGGAAGTTATATATTCACGCGTTAATTTATTTAAAAGTCTGTTAAGGAGGCATGTGAAACACACATACCACGAAAGACGCGTTTGAGGGTAAATGACTTGTAAGACTTGTAACTGTTAATCGCTTGTATGCCGAGATTATTCGTTTAGTTAAATACTATCTTACAATAGGTTCTTTTACTAATGTGTCTTCTTTTTAATTTATTATCAAAATGTCACTTTTTTAACTATTATTCAAATGTTATTATTTATAAAAGTGACTCTAGCATCTTTTTAGAACAAAAACTCATTTTATAACTTATAATAAAATATAATATTTAATCATAATTACATAAATACGATCATTAAAATCAAATACATTATGTTTGGTTTTCAATCACAAATATAATATAATTATAAAAATCTACAAATTATTTATACACAATCTTATAAATATATATTTTTAAAATAGCCATCTTTTATAAATCCTTATGTTAGTTTCAGCCATTTGTCATGAAAAATTGTGGCTATTACAGCCATATAAAAAAATATTTTGTTTAAGGCTTTCTTAACCGTTGGTAGTCCGTGACCATTCGCACTAGTGAAACAATTTTTTGAGGAGAGACCAGTCAATATTTAAAGGCTTTCATATTCTTGAATTTTTTTAAATTTGTCAAGAAAGAACTGCTACCATTTGATTTCTTTTCTTTACTTTTGTTCCCATACTTAGTTATTCTAGAAGTCATTTTCACCATTTCCAAGGTTCTGTACTTTGAAGCAAAAATGGTAGATCCAACAACCTCCAACCAACTTCTGAATATGGGCAAGAGAGAAGACAGTGGGTCATTGTTTCATCGGCTCCTTCACACTTAGGGCATGTTGAGCTCATTGACTAGATCCTGGTACGAAACTTATCTCTAATTGGCAGTCCTTGATGCATTACTTTTCATTTTAAGTTTTTAATTTTCAGTTGGCATTATAAAAAAGAACTCTGATGGAGGATAAAAGAATTTGAAGGCTAGAGTGTATCTTAAAGCGACAAAGTATGAGTCATTCTTTTCCTTTGTCCAGATAGCAATATCTTCTCCTTAGGTGATTGTTGTATCTAGAATTGCTTGAGCTACTGCTGGCATGAATAGTGTTATTACTATATCTTGATTCTGAGTACAATTAAAAAAATTTTCTCAGGGACCTATTTTGGATGTTGTGATTGAAACTAATTTTAATATGGGATTCATTTGTTTCATCCAATTGTCTTTTTTTATTCTAAGTTACCTGACACCAATACTCCATAGAATACCTTTCTCAATGACTTTGGTCCCATCATCCAATCCTAAGATGATTTGTTTCAAAGACCAAACCTTAAAAAATTTGAGTATCTATAATATTTATTTCAGTAAATTCAAGAATTCAATGAGTGTTGTCTCGTTAGTAACCTCCAGCCTTACTTATCCAACATTGTCAGGTTAAATGCTTTAAGATCTTTGAAATTTAGATTTCTTGATATTTCGATCTACAAGCCACCTTCCAACTAATCTACTGCAACTTTTTCTTTTAATTTTTTCGCCCCCATCAGAATTGCATGATTTCTATATGAATCTCTTTTAGTAAAATTTCTGGCAGCATGAAAAACTTAAGGTGTAAATTGGTACTGTTGTTGCAATTGCTTTAATCAGGATTTATTTACCCTATGATATCTCTTCCAATATTGTAGTTTTTGCAGTACCTTATCATTTATATAATTAAAAGCCTTTCTCTTAGATCTATTAACCACGGCTAGGAGAGTAAGGTACCTATTTTGACAACCAATATATGGGACAGATAAGAGTCTTGCAACCTGGTCTCAAATATTAGCTTGGGTATTCTACTAAAAAAACTGAATATTTATCAAAATTCACCATTGGGCCACTAATCTCCTTATAATTATGTAGCACACCCAATAAATTTTGACAGTCCTTCACTGTTTCTTTGCTAAACAAGATTGAGTCATTCGCAAAGAAAACATGAGTGATGTTAGGGCATTTAAGATTCATCCTCAAAGTCTCCTTTCTCTTTTATGAAAAAAATGGGACAATCTCTCTTCACAGAACAAAAATAGATAGAAAAAAAAGTGAGTTTCCTTCACACAATCCTCTACATGGTCTGAAGTAACTGAGTTTCCATTCAACTCTGTCATACGCTCTGCTCATATCAAGTTTTAGAGCTAGCTCATGTTCACTATACTTCTCATTCTTCAAAAATGCATAAACTCATATGCTATCAAAATATTATCGCTGATGAGCATACTTTTATGAAGGCGCTCTAAGTGTCACTAATATTCCTGTTCATAACATATTACAGTTTGTGCACTAGAATTTTAGATATTATTTTGTAAAATACACTACTGAGACTAATAAGCCTAACTTATTTCACATAACTAGCATTTCAAACTTTGGAATAAGATAAGACATATATGTGTATGATTAAATGTTTTCAACAATTTACCTCTTGAGAGAAAATTCTTTGTTGTACATATCACATCCTTTTGAATGAGATCCTAATAAAATGGAAAATGATTAGATATCTTTTTCTAACATCGGTCTAGCAAGGGTTCGGTTGGTATTATCATCAATTTTATTAGGGATGTCTTGGATTTCCTATGTAGGGTCTTTAGGATTGGAGGAGGTGAATGGTTTCACAAAATAGTCCTCTGCCATAAGAACTGTACCTGGATGGTCCATGCGTGGCTACATTCTCAGCTTTATTTACTAGCTCTTGAATTTTATTCCTCTTGCACCTTGACTGAAACTTAGAGTAAAAAAACTTTAGTATTTTTGTGATCTCAATTCAGCCCCTATACTTTGGATTTCTCCTTCCAAAATCTGTTCTCCTGCTCCAGATTTTCTTTTAGTTTGGCTTCTAGTAATCTGATTTAAATACTATCTACTTTTCCTCCTTTTTCTTTTTCATCTTTTAGCTTTTATTGTAGATTCTGAATTTGATTTCTAGAGTTGTTGTTATTTTAGCCACTCTATTAGCATGTGTCTACACTTTTTTTATTTTGCAGCCAATTTAAACATAAGGGAGCCAGTCATGTCTAAATTCCAAGTTTGTTTGATAATGATTGAAACCTCCTCTCTATCACATCATTGCTCTTGGAATCTAAATCTTCATTTTTACTTTTCACTTTCTCTTTCGGATTTGATAATGATCGGGCAATGTTTAAGACTTCAGATTTTCGGAAATTAAATAATAAATTATTTATGATTTATTTATTTATTCGAGAATATATTTTTAGAGATTTTTATATTAATTGAGTACTTTCTTATTATTGATTTAAAACTTTAGTGATTGAAAAAATAATAAGAATTTTATATGCTTTAAATTTGAATAATTAGATTTTGAACTTTATTTTATAATTTAAAGAAAATTAATTTGATTATCTCTAATTATTAAATTAGAGTATTTATTTGAAAATAAATTTTTATGTCGATAATTAAATAGTATTTTTATAAATATTATTATCGGGTTAAAAATTGGTTTTTAATTACTCTGTTATCTCTAATTTTATTAAAATTACCAAACTACCTTTATACCAAATTTTTACCGAAATCCTAATTTTCACTACATTCAAACACACACATCCCCCTTTACCCAAACCCTAGCTGCCTATCCCCCATCTTCAACACACACACACTAACGAGAAGTGAGGAGAGAGCAGAGGAAGAGAGAAAGAGATACGATAGAGGGAAGAGAGGAGCCGCGCGGCCACCGCACCCCCATCGCGCCTACCTCACCGCCGCATCCTGTTGTTGCTGCCATCTTCGTGTGACCCAGAGGGAGTGACATAGGAGAGCCGTGCAAGAGAAGGAGCTGACACCGCAGAAAAAATGCGATGGGGGGTAGGACGCCTTTTGCCAATGATCCGCCATCGCCACTGCCGGAAGGAACCCTCACTGTCGCCGTCGTTGTTGGCCAGTGGAGAGAAAGGACACTTTGATGGTGGTGGACGAAACTGGATTTGCTGTTGTCATTGCTGCTACTGGGGCCAGCCACTGTCGCCGCCACTGCTCGCTGCTCTGGGCCACACCGCCGTTTCTGTGGCCGCTAGGAGCGTGGCTGTGACCGCCGGAAGTAGGAGCCGCTGTTACTCCGATCTTTGGTTCTTCTCTAAGTACAGTGAATTTTTTTGCCCCAAAACCTTTATCATTGTTTTTCTGTTATAAGTTATTAAGTTTTACGCGACGTTAATATCTCAGGGTTGAGTTTTGATTCTTGTATGCTATGTTTGATGAACGGTTGCTGCTGCAAGGATGGACTGAGTTAACGCCGATGTTGTGAATTAAGGGTTTTAAGGAATTGTTACAAGTCGATATTAATGCAAAAAATGTATTTTTATAATTTTCGTAAGTCTTATGGATTGAATTGAATTATTTTGGATGACTCTAATAATTTGTTTGATTGAATTATTGATTGGCTGTGGTGGCTAGAAATTATGATTTTTATGTTGATGTTTGTTTAAATTGTGATTTTCTGGAACTGGTTTGATTTTGCTGGTAATAAATTAAGATTTAAAAATGATTTGAAAAGAGTTTGAGAAATGGTTTGGTTGGAACCCGAGAAGGGTGGCAAGGTCTGAGTTTTAAGGGAGGTGTTGCGATAATTTTTATGAGAATTTTGGAATTTTTATTTTGGTTAATTGGGATTGAAGACTTATTTTATTTAATTTTGATTTATTTAAGAAAAGAATGAATTTATGTTTGAGTTTAAATTATTGAGAAAAGACTTATGTTTTGAGTTTGATTAAGATATTATATTTGGAGGAATTTTAGTGAATTTCAAAAGTGATTGGTTTTGATTGAATAATTTTATTTTGTGACGTTTTGGAAAAGTTGAAGAATTCAAATTTTGATTTAGCAAAACGGGACGATCTCCGAGCTTTTGGGAATGTTTTAAATTTTAAGAATGAAACTGAAATTGGTTTTGATTTAAATAATTTGGTTTTGAAATTGGTTCGGAATTTTTGGTTTATATAATTTGGTTATAGTTTAAATGATTTGATTTTGGTTTAATTTTATTTTGATTGATTCAAACTGAGAAGTTATGATTTTAAGGATTTTTAATGAATTTAAGAAAATGAGATTGGTTGTCGCTACCCTAAAGTTTAGAGGCCTTGTCAAGGAGTTTAACTAATAAATGATTTTCTTTTGTCTTTTGAAAGAAGAATTGGTTTTAAATGAAATTGTTTTAAAGGTTTTAGAAAATATCACAAAGAGGTGGTATTGGTTTTAAAGAAAAAAGAGAATTGAGATTTGAATTACCTGGGTAAGACGCAAGAACTGTAGTTTGCCCCACTTGCTCTGAATCAAGATTTTAAAAGATTGTGGTTTTGAATGTGAGCTTTGACCTGGTAAGGATCGTGGCGGTGTATCGCTTGTCCAGTGTCGCAATGTGGTAGGGATCGTGGTGGTTTACTGCCCACGAGTTTTCCAATTGAAAATCTTATGAAGATCGTGGTGGTTGTAACACCCTAATAATATATAATAGCCACTGGTCGCAACCTACGAAGTTCAGACTGTCTAGGATATAGAAATAAAATCAGTAGACAACAGTGTTTTCCCTATCACTCTCAAAAGATACATTAAAGCCTCTATAGGCAAGTTCCAAAAGAAATAAATACATACATATGAGCTTTTTAAAATAAGTGCGTAGAGATTCTAAACAAAATATAAACAAAAGTTCAATAAGCTTCGCAATCTCTCAGATGAACCACAGCTCACTGCTGAGCTTCAGGACCTGCATCTAAAAAACAAGAGATATATACGGAATAAGAACCCCCGACCCATGGGTTCTCAGTACCGTAAAAGTGCCAAATAGATACTACATAAGGTAACACGAACTCACTAAACAATCTTAAACTCCATACCTCATCATATCCATCTTAAGTTCTTATTAATCCATATTTAGGCAACTATCATAAGGGGGCATAAATCTAATTCAACATTTCTCATATTTCCACCACTCTCCAATAGAAAAAATCTTAAACTAGAACCAGCCCTCAGATAATTCGACTTAGTAACCCTATCTCATCACAACAACTTTCTGCTTGTAGCAAGTGGAATCACTCTACTGTATCAACTCAGGATGTTCAAATCATCTCATTCAATATTTACCTTTATTATTCAACCATTTTGTCATTCCATCTCAATAAGGACAGCCATCAGCGTCAACTGACACAGCATGAGGGACCTCTCAGTTATGTAGACACAAGCAATGCAAACAAGGAATACACAAGTAGATTCAAGTAAGGCAAGTAGCACTTAATTATGTAAGATATACAATTAGACAAACGATACAATTAAGCAAACGCAAACAAATTAAACATATGAAAATGATTAAACACTACTTCCATCCCTCCTAAAATTAGATCAGCTTCATTATAGGGTAGAATTTGGTTTTGTGGGTAAGTTTCGCTTGGTATTGGAAAATTGGGATTATCACTACAAAAAGAAACATTTAAAACTGTCAAAATTATCATAAGACGAATTCTGACGGTATAAATAATGCCAATAAATGGTTGCTGGTAAATTTTTGAATTCCAAGGCTAATTACTGTTGCAAACGTTGCAGAATGCCCATTTTGGTGTGTCAGAAAAAATCTGATAATAACATTGGCACTATTTTTATTTTTTCGCGCCCAAAGTATCGTAAAAAAATTTCTCTCAGTAATTTCGACGGTAATATATTTAATAAAATTTAATTTAAAAAGAAAATGAAAAATGCTGTCGGATTTATCTGTCGCAAAATCCGGATGCAAAGGGTGACTGATAGTCATAAGAGGGTTAGTCACCCGCCCTCTACCCCAACCACGAGGACAACTTCTGACACTGCCTCTGCTGGACATGTCTAGTTTAAATAAATAATTAAAATAGTTAAAAGAATCATAATCTAAATGCAATATGTAATACATAGAATGATTATCCTATATATAAGTCTAACATATAACATGCAATATAATATAAGGTTCTGTGTTGAACACAAAAGCAACAAATTGATCGATCCCCTCAAAGAATTCAGGTTTCATTCCCCTTGTTGTTTTTTATCCCTGTCGTACATCCACAAGCGATGACTTGAAATCATTTTGCCACAAATAACCTAGAATTTCAAACAACAACACAACGTAATTTTTTTTTTTATAAAAAATTTTGGTAGAGTTTTTTCTTAATTTAGGGACCTCCACAAAAAAATCTCAGTTTCCATAAACAATTACAAGTATGTATCAAAACAAATAACCAACACCTCCTTGTTAAATTTTTTAAAAATTTTGACAGAGTTTTGGCTATACTTAGCAACCTCCATCAAATGTAATTTTTAGCTTTTACCAACCAAACATGACTTGTAACAATTTTAACAAAAATTTGACAGAATTTTTCTTTAATTTAGAGATCTCTACCAAAAAAATTGTCAATTTTCAAAGTTTAAACAATTGTAAAGGTTCTTAATAGCCTATAAAAAGGGAAGATTAAACCACTTTTTATCTTTTAAAACTTGAACACCAAAGACAGTCTGAAACTTTGTTACTGCTATTTTTGAGTTAGCGATTATGCAGGAAAAAATTTATTTTATCTTAGAACAAACAGAATAAAATAGAGCAGAGAATAGTAGCTTACACCACCATGTATCCTAATTTAACTACCTTGTATAATGTGGCCTACACCCAGTCTCCACTACAACTGTAGTAGAATTTTCACTATCTTTTTCAAGATTACAAACACCAATTTCTTAGGATTCTTCCTAATCCTATCTATGAATTGAACACACAAGCTTCTAACTAATCTTGTTTCGGTTAGGCTCTCAACCTAGACTCTCAACACTAAGTGCTCACCTAACTTAGCAAGGGAAACCTCTTAGGATCATGAAACAAAACAAAAAATATATCAAAAGATATTGACATATTTAATACTTTTTCTCCAAGTTCAACTCTCTTTGCCTTTTCTCTCATATGGATTTCTCAAATACCTCATATAATGCCTTTTACTATGAGAAATCAAAGAAAGATAATCTGAAAAAAGAAAATATTTAATAAAGCAATATGAAGGAGAATATATGAATAGCTTGAAAGCTATGAAAAAATCATATTTTCAGTTCTTGCTCTTCAATCCTTGGCTGATTACTCCTTTTATTGAAGGGTAATACTTCCAAAGCTTGAAGCTATCTGTTCCGAGGGTTACCTGAAACAGGGAGGTCAATCTCGGAGGAGATCTTCAGATCTAGACTGAGCTGCCGGGCCCAACTTGTGGGAGCTCAAGACGTTGATGGTCCTCGATCATCGGAGGGGGTGGTACCTACAAGAGACTCCGATGCTTAAGTCAGTACAAGCTTTAGGTAGGTTTTTAGTAGAATTGGAGTATGAGTTATACGTGGGTGCTCCATTGTATTTATAGTAGTGCCTTGATGATCTTCCTTTGAAATAAGTTGGTTATTGTATCTTATCTTTTGGGGAAGAGATCTTTATCTTTTGTCCAACCGCTCTCTGGTAGTGGTGGTTCCTTCGCTTTGGGCCTTCTTGGGCCTCTGAGGCGTTTGTCTGAGCTCTTTGCGAAGAGGTCGATGATGGGCCAACCTTTCATGAGGTCGGTCCCTTTGTCATCCTCCGACTCGGCCTTAGTACTCGGACCGGTGTATGAACACTGTCTTTGGAGACAACTTCTGTACCACAAGGACGATGTATAGCTTGTCTTCTTCTCCTAGAATCAAAGTAGAAATGCAGAGGTAGTGGAGGTACAAAATTATAGAGGAATAACACAGCGT
>NC_029790.2:19006199-19024106 GCF_000816755.2 Arachis ipaensis | reverse complement strand
TTTTTAATTAAGTTTTATAAATAAGTAATTTGATTTACACTTATTACAAAACTTCAGAAATAATACAATCAAATTAGATTTATATTTATGATAAAATTACAATAGAAATATAAAAAAAAACAGAAATAACTAATTTTTTATATTCATAAGAAATTTGATTATATGGTGTTAAAAGACTTGATTATTTGAATATAAGGAGTCTAATTATTATATAATAAAATATTCATTAGTTTTGTTGGTTAATTATTATTTTGTTAGAAAAAAAATATATAAAACCATAAATATAAATAATTAAATATACACAAATGCATGGTAATGAATTTGAATTAGACATAGCATTTTAATAACTATCTACACTCAATTTTTTTTTCAGGTAATAATTGTTGCCTCAATTCTTCAGCTGTTAGTCTATTCTTGAAGAATGAACCTCAGTCAACATCAACAAAGAATTTGATACACTTTGCCCAGAGTACGTCGTAGTTCATTAGTAATTACATACTACCATAAATAATTTGTGAATTTTAATCTACCAATGATTAAATATTTGTGAACTATTTTTTGCAGTTGTTAGAAGTGGGGTTGTGGCAAAGTTTAATTATGGGAGAGGAGACCAAAATATTAGAATCTATGGAAAAGCATCCCCTCCAATTTACAACCTATCTAATATCCCTCATGACCTACCTCTATTTCTCAGCTATGGTGGTCGAGATGCTCTTTCTGATGTTCTTGATGTGCAAACTTTACTTGATTCTCTAAAGTTTCATGATGTTGATAAGCTTAGTGTTCAGTTTATCAAAGACTATGCTCATGTTGATTTCATTATGGGGGTCAATGCCAAAGACATAGTGTACAATGCTGTCATTTCATTTTTCAACAGATTTAATTAATTAAATCTTACAGGGAGGGGAAACATTCCATGTACTAGGCTATTAGCCTATATATTAATATATCATCACCGATTTGAATATAAGTTATCTAATGATTAAATTTGTATTACGCAATAATGATTGGTGCAAAATGATATATGATGGTGTGTGTCATATTATGTGAATATATATTTTAGATCTTTCATATTAAATTTTAAAATGAAAACACCCTATTTTTTTATTTAATATATTATGTTGTCAACCATGTTAAGTTATCAATCAAATTCAAATTAGTATAGTTTATTTGTTCATTTTTTTAAAAGGTTTTTGATTCATATATAATTTTTTTAAATCAATTAATTGTGTAAAAAAATCCTGTGCATAAATATTTGCACTAGCACAAGTCCAGAAGAGAGCCGCACTCAAAGAACATAACATATGCAGCTTAATATAACATCACTATAACTTTAAAATCAGACAAAGAAAACTTAACCAATATTTTAATACTCTCTTTTTGTGTAAAATAAATTTGTTACAGATCCAATCTCCCGGATTCCATGGGCCCTCAACTAACTGCTCATCTAAGCGAGCCCCAAATCCCAACAAACCTGTTAAATTTTGGAATGGCGGAATCTCTCTAACAGATAAGATAATTTACACTTTTTACAAAAGAGAATTTAATTGCTCTTCTCAAGTATGATCATTCAACTCTACACACTCATCTTTTACCTCTCTAATTTTCTGACTTGGACGTTAGAGTGCCTTTGCAGGTACCACCCTCACGCTCCCTGAATTCAGCCTCGTCATCCTGCCGGACCAACGGATGCTATCATCAACTAAGGAAGTTCCATCTCGTATTCGATTGGTACAGTTTTGTACATTGGCGCTGTCTGTGAGGACCGTTGAAATTCCAGCAGCATTATAACATCCTAACATTCAAATCCTTATGCTTGAGTCATAAGTCAATGATAATAAGGTGGTACGCCTCAAGGTGAATTTATAATACATATATATTTCAAAGGAATTATTAAACGAGAAGCTTGAAAAAAAGTAAAAGTAAAATCGTGAACGGAAACACTCGCGTATCGATGAAAAAGAATAAGGCGCATTCGGAAAGTGAAAATAAAATTAAACATTAAAGAAGAATAAGATAAAGACAAGGTATATATATATATATATATAATAGCCACTAGTCGCAACCTACGAAGTTCAGACTGTCTAGGATATAGAAATAAAATCAGTAGACAACAGTGTTTTCCCTATCACTCTCAAAAGATACATTAAAGCCTCTATAGGCAAGTTCCAAAAGAAATAAATACATACATATGAGCTTTTTAAAATAAGTGCGTAGAGATTCTAAACAAAATATAAACAAAAGTTCAATAAGCTTCGCAATCTCTCAGATGAACCACAGCTCACTGCTGAGCTTCAGGACCTGCATCTAAAAAACAAGAGATATATACGGAATAAGAACCCCCGACCCATGGGTTCTCAGTACCGTAAAAGTGCCAAATAGATACTACATAAGGTAACACGAACTCACTAAACAATCTTAAACTCCATACCTCATCATATCCATCTTAAGTTCTTATTAATCCATATTTAGGCAACTATCATAAGGGGGCATAAATCTAATTCAACATTTCTCATATTTCCACCACTCTCCAATAGAAAAAATCTTAAACTAGAACCAGCCCTCAGATAATTCGACTTAGTAACCCTATCTCATCACAACAACTTTCTGCTTGTAGCAAGTGGAATCACTCTACTGTATCAACTCAGGATGTTCAAATCATCTCATTCAATATTTACCTTTATTATTCAACCATTTTGTCATTCCATCTCAATAAGGACAGCCATCAGCGTCAACTGACACAGCATGAGGGACCTCTCAGTTATGTAGACACAAGCAATGCAAACAAGGAATACACAAGTAGATTCAAGTAAGGCAAGTAGCACTTAATTATGTAAGATATACAATTAGACAAACGATACAATTAAGCAAACGCAAACAAATTAAACATATGAAAATGATTAAACACTACTTCCATCCCTCCTAAAATTAGATCAGCTTCATTATAGGGTAGAATTTGGTTTTGTGGGTAAGTTTCGCTTGGTATTGGAAAATTGGGATTATCACTACAAAAAGAAACATTTAAAACTGTCAAAATTATCATAAGACGAATTCTGACGGTATAAATAATGCCAATAAATGGTTGCTGGTAAATTTTTGAATTCCAAGGCTAATTACTGTTGCAAACGTTGCAGAATGCCCATTTTGGTGTGTCAGAAAAAATCTGATAATAACATTGGCACTATTTTTATTTTTTCGCGCCCAAAGTATCGTAAAAAAATTTCTCTCAGTAATTTCGACGGTAATATATTTAATAAAATTTAATTTAAAAAGAAAATGAAAAATGCTGTCGGATTTATCTGTCGCAAAATCCGGATGCAAAGGGTGACTGATAGTCATAAGAGGGTTAGTCACCCGCCCTCTACCCCAACCACGAGGACAACTTCTGACACTGCCTCTGCTGGACATGTCTAGTTTAAATAAATAATTAAAATAGTTAAAAGAATCATAATCTAAATGCAATATGTAATACATAGAATGATTATCCTATATATAAGTCTAACATATAACATGCAATATAATATAAGGTTCTGTGTTGAACACAAAAGCAACAAATTGATCGATCCCCTCAAAGAATTCAGGTTTCATTCCCCTTGTTGTTTTTTATCCCTGTCGTACATCCACAAGCGATGACTTGAAATCATTTTGCCACAAATAACCTAGAATTTCAAACAACAACACAACGTAATTTTTTTTTTTATAAAAAATTTTGGTAGAGTTTTTTCTTAATTTAGGGACCTCCACAAAAAAATCTCAGTTTCCATAAACAATTACAAGTATGTATCAAAACAAATAACCAACACCTCCTTGTTAAATTTTTTAAAAATTTTGACAGAGTTTTGGCTATACTTAGCAACCTCCATCAAATGTAATTTTTAGCTTTTACCAACCAAACATGACTTGTAACAATTTTAACAAAAATTTGACAGAATTTTTCTTTAATTTAGAGATCTCTACCAAAAAAATTGTCAATTTTCAAAGTTTAAACAATTGTAAAGGTTCTTAATAGCCTATAAAAAGGGAAGATTAAACCACTTTTTATCTTTTAAAACTTGAACACCAAAGACAGTCTGAAACTTTGTTACTGCTATTTTTGAGTTAGCGATTATGCAGGAAAAAATTTATTTTATCTTAGAACAAACAGAATAAAATAGAGCAGAGAATAGTAGCTTACACCACCATGTATCCTAATTTAACTACCTTGTATAATGTGGCCTACACCCAGTCTCCACTACAACTGTAGTAGAATTTTCACTATCTTTTTCAAGATTACAAACACCAATTTCTTAGGATTCTTCCTAATCCTATCTATGAATTGAACACACAAGCTTCTAACTAATCTTGTTTCGGTTAGGCTCTCAACCTAGACTCTCAACACTAAGTGCTCACCTAACTTAGCAAGGGAAACCTCTTAGGATCATGAAACAAAACAAAAAATATATCAAAAGATATTGACATATTTAATACTTTTTCTCCAAGTTCAACTCTCTTTGCCTTTTCTCTCATATGGATTTCTCAAATACCTCATATAATGCCTTTTACTATGAGAAATCAAAGAAAGATAATCTGAAAAAAGAAAATATTTAATAAAGCAATATGAAGGAGAATATATGAATAGCTTGAAAGCTATGAAAAAATCATATTTTCAGTTCTTGCTCTTCAATCCTTGGCTGATTACTCCTTTTATTGAAGGGTAATACTTCCAAAGCTTGAAGCTATCTGTTCCGAGGGTTACCTGAAACAGGGAGGTCAATCTCGGAGGAGATCTTCAGATCTAGACTGAGCTGCCGGGCCCAACTTGTGGGAGCTCAAGACGTTGATGGTCCTCGATCATCGGAGGGGGTGGTACCTACAAGAGACTCCGATGCTTAAGTCAGTACAAGCTTTAGGTAGGTTTTTAGTAGAATTGGAGTATGAGTTATACGTGGGTGCTCCATTGTATTTATAGTAGTGCCTTGATGATCTTCCTTTGAAATAAGTTGGTTATTGTATCTTATCTTTTGGGGATATCTTTTGTCTCTTTTGTCCAACCGCTCTCTGGTAGTGGTGGTTCCTTCGCTTTGGGCCTTCTTGGGCCTCTGAGGCGTTTGTCTGAGCTGAGGTCGATGAGCTTGTCTTCTTTCCTTGTTTGCTGCTTTTTCTTCCTTTTTGTGGAGGTCATTTGATCTTATTGTACTGCTTGAATCAGAACCATTTGATTCTTGCTTTGGCTATAAGTTGTGATCTTTTTTCCTCCAACCATTAAATAAAAATTGATTTACAATAAACTATAAATCAATCCTAATTACTCTAAACTAATTTAAACCTTAAACCCTATTAAAATTTAACCAAATCTAACAAAATTATTATGTTAATATCCTATACCAAACTTGATAAAAAAAATTAAACTCTAATTACTCTATACTAATTTAATTAACCTATATTAAACTAACATATTAGCCTAATGTACAAATTAAATTAAGGGTTAAGTATGATTTTGGTCTATAAGGTATAAGCCGAAAATTATTTTTGTCCCGAACCTTTTTTTTCATACAAAATTGTTTCTAATGTTCAACGTAGTTTTAAAATCGTCTTTCGGACCAAAATACCCTTCTCTTCTTCTTTTTCTTCTTCTTCATCACAACATCTCTTCTTCTTTATCACATCATCTCTTCTTCTTCTTCTTCTTCTTCACAACATTTTTTTGAAATAAAAAAAGAAAAAAATCTGAGAGATTGAGAAAAGAGGGAGAATGCAGGGAAGAGAAAGAGAGAGAGAATGCACAAGCTCACTGGAACCCCCGCGCTGCCGCCGTTGCCTCTGTGCTCCAAAATTGCCGCTAAAGAAGGGACAAAGAGGAGATCTGAAACCGTTCGTGGAGGAGAAGCACGTCCATGAGCGGACGTGGTAGAGACGGCATCATGGAGAAGACAAAGTTGTTGTCGCTGCTGCTCCTCGCTGTCATCGCTGTTCCTTGCTATCGCTGCTGTTCCACGCTCGTCGCCACTGTTTAAGTTTTATTTCTTTAGTTTCTTTTATTTTTGCTTCTGATTCTATTATTGTTGTTGCTGATGCTGTGATGAAGAAGAAGAAGAGATGTTGTTGTTGTTGTTGTTCTTGAATTTGAATATTGTGTTGTTGTTGAATATTATATGTTGTTGTTGTTGGTGCTCCATTAATGGCTTCATTGTGGTTTTCTTGCCTCTATTAATGGCTTCTTTATTCTTTTTTTAAAATTTTTTAATTTTTTGTTAGGGGTAATTTAGTCCAAAATTTTAAAATTTAGGTCAAAAGGACTATTTATAAACTACTTTGAACCTTAGGAACGATTTTGTTTGCAAAAAAAGGTTGGGAGCGAAAAACATTTTCGGCCTATACCTTAGGGACCAAAATCTTACTTAACCTTTAAACTAACAATAACGAATTGAAATAAACAATAAGTACTCTAATCAATCTGAATTACTCTAAAGCCTAAATAAACTCTAACTAAACACTAATCACTCTAAGTTACTATAAACCTTAAATAAATCCTAACTAAACATTATATTAATAACTATAAATTATTTCAACAATAAACTCTAATCAACCCTAGTTAAATCATAATCAATCATAATCTAACAAAATTAATATATTAATATCCTAAACCCTAAACTCAACCTAATCTAACAAAATTAATCTAACCTAAACTTAGATTTTTGAAAATAAATAAATAAATAAATAAAAGTCAAAAGCTTACCCTGAGAGAAAAGCGTGGAAGCAACAGTGACGGCGGCACCTCTCCGCGGTGTGCCTCTCTGCAGTGATAGCAGTAGCAGTGGAAGCAGCGGCAGCGACAACAGCAACTAAAAGAGGTTGAACATGATCTTCCCTCATGCAGCACTAACTCACGATGGTAGAGAAGGGGACAGTGGCAGTGGCAGTGACGGTGGTGGCAACAACCATAATGGCGGCGATAATGAAGGCTAATGGTGGTGAGAGAAGAGAGTGAACTCACGCAACACCCACTTACGATGGCATAGAAAGGGGCAGTGACGTGGTAATGACGATGGCCACGATGGATGTCACTGGCAACGACAATAGAGGCCGGTTGCAGTGGTGGTTAGAGAAGAAAAAAGAGAGGGGAAAGACGCAGAAAGGAGGGAGGGGTGCGAATTTGATTTTAGGTTAGATTTACCGTCGGATTTTCCATCAAAAATATCTGACAGTAACATTGGTTTCTTTAAGGAAAATGATACATTTTGAAAATTTAATTACCGTCGGATTTATCCAATGCAAATTCCGACGGTAGGCACACCATTTTAATTCAAATTCGCGCCGACAATGTTAATAGTTCGACGAAACTACCACGCTTACCATTAGTGTATGAAAGTAATGCTAACAGTTTGACAGTAACTATCACGTCAAGAGTTTTTCAACGAATTTCCTATAGTGTATGAAGGTTTGGATAATTAGGTTGAGGTTGAGTGTTTGAGGTTGTAGGTTGGGTTGGTTGATTTTCAGTTTAGAGAAAGAAAATTCAGAGAAACTTTTTGAGTAAGCTATCTAGTGTAGGTTTGTGATGTAGTTGTGTAGATTCATTTTCCTTCCTTCGCAGATTTGGGTTCGAATTTCTTTTTTTGATCCTCCACTCTCCAAACTATCTGCTGGACCTTAAGCTCATTACTCCACTTCTCTTCTACCTCATGTTGCATCGCTGATTTCTTCAAAAATACGATATTATAGATTCATGCCCGATATGCTCACAAAAATAACAGTAAGTGCCTAATTTTTCTACTTCAATAGTTTTTCAAAAACATATTTATCCAAACTAGAGACTTTGATGGACTGCTTTAGTGTGTTACTTACATCCAGAATAACCCTTATCTTGATAATTATACCCTCCCTCCTCCTCATCGAAAAATGATCAACCTCCAAAGCCTCCCCCAATCTCTACCTTGTCGTCCTCTTTGCTGCAGATTTTTTGTTTTGCAAAATTCTTGCATTCTCCGCATTTGGATCTAAATTGGGTCTCAAAGTAAAATATTCTTCCTCTACTGTCATGCTTGGATTCCACCATTTTCCAATAGATCATGAATTGTTTGAAAAGTCATGAATAACCACTTTCCACCCTAATCACATCAAATTCTTTGGCAAGAAAGAATAGAAATATATTTTGTCTGTTTGTCTTGACTTTAAATCCTTCATGATGTTCCAAATTGCACTAAAAGCTCCTTCCATTGTTTTTTGCTAAACCCCCTATCCACCATCAACATTTTCAATATATATATATATATTACGTGGGTAACCTAAAGTGAATGGATTGGGCTTGTGAGATTGGCCCAAGCGTTGAGTGGATGGGGGTGGTACCTGCAAAGACACTCTGATGCCTAAGTTAGCATAGGGGTAAGCAGGTTTTAAAGAGTATTAGAACTTAGAGATACCTAAGGGGTGTCAGTGTATTTATAGTGATGAACCAATAACCACTGTTGGAGTAGTTCCACCTTTTAAGGTGGATAACCGTCCCTTTATCTTAGGAAAGTTGAGATATGGCTCCTGGAAGTGGGTTGAGAGATTTTAAGGGCAGTTACTTATTTGAATAAGTGTTATCTGCCAGCTATCCTTTGACCCCGACTTCTTTGGAGTGGAGTCTGCATTCAATCCGACCTCTTTATAAGGAGGTCGGTTGATAGCAAAGGCCAATCTTTGGATTGGGCCTTTTTGGTTTATTTGGACCTGGGCCTTATTGTTGGGCCAGAGTATGAACAGTTCCCCTACTCGAGTCCAATCTTTTGTTTCATGAGTTGGATTCGAGTATATGAACTCGGGCTTGTAGCCGATGTGTCATAGAAACCGACGTGATTTTTAAAACGGACGTGATTCAAATTTCTCAACAGTCGCGTCTAATCAAATGCCGTGTCTGTTATGGGTTTTGTATTTACACGTGGGAGCAGTTACATTGGCAACGGCGCGTTTCTTTAATGACTGCGTCAAGTTTACCATTTTGCCCATGGCATGTTTATAAATACTTTTTCCTCTCTTTTCTCTATCTTCTTTCGTTTTCTGAAATCTCTTACCTTCAATCCTCAAAGAGAAAGCCTTTTAGCCTTCTTCCTTGGAGTACTGCGTTCGCTGTTGCCGGCTCGTTCTTGCTTCGAAGATTAGTCTTTTCTTTCTCTTCTTTATTTGAATGCTTTGTTTTGCACATTTAGAGGAGTTTTTGCGTGTTTGTAGTAAGTCTGTTGGTTGGTCTAGTGACTCTATTCCTTTGAGGGATTGTTTTGGCCTTTTAGAGACCCTATTTTTGATCCTTTTCCGTTTTCCTCTGTAGGTTTCGTCGCCTTTTCTCCTATTTTTTTTACCGAAAAAGATGACTTCTCACGTTTCTGAGTGGGTAAACGATACTGTTCTTGGGGAGGAACCCTTAGTAGACACAGACTACATCACCGACCTCTGCACCCACCACAGGATCTGTGACTCTGATGATGATGAGCCCAAGTACGAGTTGATTGCCCCGGGTCCTGAAGACCGGGCTTGTTTTGGGAAGGCTGCCGATGCTGACCCTCATTTCTTTTTTATGTATGACTGCCTTTTTACCCGTCTAGGGGTCCTTCTGCCTTTTTTCGACTACGAACTAAGCGTGCTATGTCATTGCCGAGTTGCTCCTACCCAGCTTCACCCCAACTCTTGGAGTTTCATGAAAATTTATCAGCTTGTTAGTCGAGAGCTGGATTTTCCAACCTCTTTAAGGATCTTTTTCTATCTTTTTCATATGACCTAGCCCTTTAGTGGGCAAAATAACAAGCAACAGTGGATTTCTTTCCAGGCCATTCAAGGCCGGAAAGTTTTTTCTATGTTTGACGAATCTTTTCATGATTTCAAGAATTTCTTTTTCAAAGACCAAACTATAGAGGGTTACCATCCCTTTTTCCTTGATGAGAACTCCAACCCCCGATTTCCTCTTTATTGGCTAGAGGCCTCTCTAGTGGAGAAATATAGCCTGGAAGATTTGGATGAGGTAGAGGAGACTATCGTGGGGTTTTTCCGAGATGATTGGGGAAGGGCCCCCTATTTGGACACTAAGAAATTTCTGTTGGGATCTCCGAGCTTTCTACGGACCCAATTAGGTAGCTTTCGTTTTTTCTTTTTGTTGATTGTAGTCTTCCAAATTGTAGCCTTCCGACTTGTAGTTCTAACTCTTTGTTTTCTTCTTTTCAGAGATGGTGAAGAAAGGTTCCAGCGCCTCCTACCAAAAGGTTCAGGATGCCAAGAGAAGGTCGCGGGAAAGGATTGATGCCGCAAGGGCTGCCGGCACTCTTCCACCTCATCCTCCTCGTGATCTGGGGACATCTTCTCGTCCCATTATGGTAACTTCTGCTTCTGCCTCTTCTCTTCCTCCTCCCATTCTTCAAGCCCGAGTTTCTCCTGAACCTGAGAAAAAGAAGCATAAGACCTCGGGGTCTGGCTCTTCTTCTAGGAATTTTGATGGTCCCCAATTCGTTCAGAATCACATCTTTCCCCATACTCAAATTAATATGGATGATGCTTTCGTTCAAAACCATCTTAATATCCTGGTTCAGGGGAGTGTTTGGGCTACTGGGGTATGTACAAAACTTCTTGATATTTTTTAGAAGACCCTCCTTAGCTCTTTGGGTTCTACCAAAAAAGTTGAAGTGTTAGAGGGGAGGATTTTCCTTTATCAAGAGGAAGAGAAGAGGCTCCAAGAGCAAGTTGCTGGGTTGAAGGAAGAGAGGTCCCGACTTTAGGATCGGGAGAAGAAGTTGATGGCTCAGTGTGCCATGGCAGAGGGCCTTAAGGAGAAGGCAGAAAAGAATTATGTCCGAGTCTTTTCCGAGAACATTGATCTCCAACGGGAGCTGGAGAAAGGTCTGGAGGCTTATCAAGATTTGGAGGACTCTCTGGCAGAGAGCTCGGAGGAGGCCTGGAGAATTTTCAAAGAGCAGGTCGGAGTTATTGCTCCTGGCCTGGATCATTCCCCTCTTGATCCTGATAAGATTGTTGTGGATGGGACTATTGTTTCTCCTCCCCGACCTGAGACGGATTCTGAGCTAAAGACCCGTGGGCAAAGACTTATGGAATCTCCTCTTCGTGAGGATCAACTGGAGGGATCTCAGCCGACGTCTTTAGATGTTCCGACCCCTGCTGCCGAAGAGACTGCTCCGTCCTCCCCTGCTGCTGATCCGACCTCTCTTCCTACTGGTGACTATTAATTTTTTTTTCTTTTTCTAATTGATTTGAGCTATTTGGGACCCGGCTTGTGGGCCCCTTGTTGAACAATTTTATTTGTTGTTTTTGTGGTGGTTTGTTATTGACTTTTCTGGCCTTTTATGGCCGTTAACAAAAAAGTTTAACTTGCCCTTTTTTGGATAAGGGCTTTTAAGAAATATCCTGTGCGTGCATGCTTTCTACAATTTGCTAGGTTTTTATTAAGAAACCTCTTTTGATCTTTTTGCTTTTTGAAAACACCTTTTATCTTGGCAGGCTGTGCTTTATCTAAGTTACTTGATTTTTCAAAGACTTGAGACAGCTTCTGCCTTTGATTTTTGATTGGTTTTCTCGTCTCTTTTTGTATTCCTTGTACTCAATTTTCACTTATTGAGTTTCTGTAAATTAGGTTATTTTTGCGATGCATTTCTATTTTCTCGGTTTCTCTGACTAAGTAGTCATTTTTAAGTTTTGAAATTCCGAGTTACTATGATCGACCGTGTAACCTCTTTACACCGACTTATACCTCGTCGTTTTATCCTGCTGACCACGTAGGTCGGGCATGGGATTTTCACGTTTTATCGAGTTTAAGTTGGTGCGTTTCGTAGAATAATGATAACAACTAATGGAATTTATAAACAGATGTAGTAAAAAGATCTTTATTCATTTGATAAAGGTACTCTTTTGCTACTAGGGGAGTCTTCAAGACTCTTCCCTAGCCTCCACTTTGATGCCTCGTTAAAACCCGCTTCAGGAAAACCCTTCTTTTGGAAAAAAAAAATAATGAATTTGGGAAAAAGAGTACACCAGGGAGTGGAGTTTGCTTTTTAACTATAGTACATTTTCATATTACAAGCATGCTACGACCTTGGTAGCTCGGTACCGTTCAAGTCAGTTACCTTGTAGTATCTTTTTCGTAAGACTTCACTTATCTTATATGGCCCTTTCCAATTAGCAGCAAGCTTTCCTTCTCCTGATTTGTTGATTCCGATGTCATTTCTGATCAAGGCGAAGTCTTCTGGGATGAAGCTTCTTCGAATGACTTTCTTGTTGTATCTGTTTGTCATTCTTTGCTTTAACGCTGCTTCTCTTACCCGGGATTGTTCTCGGACTTCAAGGAGTAGCTCGAGCTCCTCTTTGTTCCCCTCTATGTTGCCAACCTCGTCGTAGAAGCTCACCCTTATACTTTGTTCGTTGATTTCGGCTGGTATCATGGCCTCTATGCCATAAGCAAGTCGGAAGGGTGTTTCTCCTGTGGCAGACTAAGGTGTAGTCCGATAAGTCCATAGCACTTGAGGGAGTTCTTCAGCCCATGCTCCCTTCGCATCTTGCAACCGTTTTTTCAACCCAGCCAGTATGACTTTGTTAGCTGCTTCAGCTTGCCCGTTTGCTTGAAGGTGCTCTACCGAGGTGAACTGATGCTTGATCTTCATACTGGCTACTAGGTTTCTGAAGGAGGAGTCGGTGAACTGAGTTCCATTATTAGTAGTAATGGAGTGAGGGACTCCATACCTTGTGATAATATTTTTGTAGAGGAATCTCCGACTTCGTGAAGTAGTCTACTCCCACTATTGGATATTTTACTTGTCCAGGCGATTGGGGTCCAATCCCCATTTTGCAAAAGGCCATGGAGAAGTTATGCTAATGAGCTCCTCAGGGGAGCAATGTGGAAGTTTGCATGCATTTGGCATGGCTGACACTTCTTTACGAATTTGGTGGCATCTTTCTACAAGGTCGGCCAGTAGAACCCGGCTCGTATGACTTTCCTAGCCAAAGACCTTGCTCCGAGATGGTTCCCACAGATACCATTATGGACCTCTTCTAAGACTTCTATTGTCCTTGAGGTCGGGACGCACTTTAACAATGGTGTGGATATACCTCTTTTATAGAGGATATTTTTTACTAAAGTGTAGTTTTGTGCTTCCCTTCGAATTTTTTTGGCCTCTTTTTCCTCTTTTGGTAGGATGTCGAATTTCATGTATTCGATTAGTGGGTTCATCCATCCGAGGTCCAATCTGGATACTTCAAGGACGTCTTGTCTCCCTTCTGTTTTTGTAACTAAGGGTTCTTGGAGAGTTTCTTGTATCAGACTTCTATTATTCCCTCCTGGCTTGGTACTTGCTAGTTTGGAGAGTGCATGTGCTCTGCTGTTGAGATCCCGAGTTATGTGCTTGACCTCGGTCTCTGCAAAACGCCTAAGGTGCTCCAAGGTTTTGTCTAAGTACCTCTTCATGTTGGGGTCTTTAGCCTAATATTCTCCATTTATTTGGGAGGTTACCACCTGAGAGTCGCTGAACACAACTACTTTGGTTGCTCCGACTTCCTCGGCCAATTTTAACCCTGCAATCAAGGTTTCATTTTCTGCCTGATTGTTAGAAGCTGGAAATTCGAATTTGAAGGAGACTTCTACTTGGGTTCCCTCTTGGTTAACTAATATTATGCATGTACCTCTTCCGACTTTGTTAGAGGATCCATCCACGTATAACTCCCACGTAGTGGAGGCTTCCTCTTGATCTCCTACATATTCTGCCACGAAGTCGGTGAGGCATTGAGCTTTAATTGTCGTCCGAGTTTCGTACTTAAGGTCGAATTCGGATAGCTCTATGACCCACTGAACTATTCTACCCGCAATATCCATTTTTTGAAGGATTTGCTTCATGGGCTGGTTTGTTCGAACTCTTATTGTGTGTGCTTGAAAATAAGACCGTAACCTTCGAGAGGCTACGATTAAGGCATACGCAAACTTTTCAAGTTTTTGATACCTTAACTCAGGGCTTTGTAGAGCTTTACTGGTGAAGTACACAGGATCCTGTCGGACCTCGTCTTCCCGTATTAGAGCTGATGTTACAGCTTTGTCGGCTACGGACAAATACAGGACGAGTTTTTCCGTAAATTTAGGTCGGGTCAGAATGGGAGATTGGCTTAAAAACCTTTTGAACTCCTGGAATGCTTCTTCACACTCAGAAGTCCATTCGAACTAGCATCCTTTTTTTAGTAGAGAGAAGAGTGGTAGGGATCTTAACGCTAATCTTGCCAAGAACCTGGAGAGGGCTGCAAGTCGGCCATTCACCTGCTGGACCTTCCTTAAGCAAGTCGAGCTTTTCATTTCTAGGACTGCTTTGCACTTGTCGGGGTTGGCTTCAATCCCCCTTTGTGTAAGGATAAATCCCAATGGTGTTGAAGACTTGCAAGAGATCAGTTAAGAGGTCGGCCTCCTCCTTGGTTTTTACTAACATGTCGTCTACATAGACTTCCATTACACTCCCAAGGTGAGGTGCGAACACCTTATTCATCAGCCTTTGATATGTGGCTCCTGTATTTTTTAACCCAAAAGACATAACCACATAGTAATAGTTTGCTCTTGGCGTGATGAAAGATGTTTTCTCTCAATCCGGCTTATACATCGGGATTTGATTGTATCCATATGCGTCCATGAACGATAAGTATTGATACCCCGAGCTGCAGTCTACTAAGGTATCAATATTTGGAAGTGGATATGGGTCTTTAGGGCACGCCTTGTTCAAATCGGTATAATCGACGCACATCCTCCACTTGCCATTTTGTTTTTTGACTAGCACCACATTTGCCAGCAACGCCGGATACTTAACCTCTTTGATGAAGGCAGCTTCTAGGAGGGCTTGTACTTGCTCTTCCACTACTTGGGCCCATCCAGATCCGAGCTTTCGTCTTCTTTGCTGAACAGGTCGCGATCCCAGGTACACTGACAGTCTATGCGACATGAGCTCGGGATCTATTCCCGGCATGTCGGAGGCTTTCCCGGCGAAGAGGTCGAAATTTTCTTGTAGGAGCCTTATGAGCTTCTGCTTCAGTTCTTCTTTCAGGTTGGCTCCTATATTGGTATATTTTCCTTCCTCTTCTCCAATCTGTACCTCCTAAATTTTCCCCCAGGGTTGTGGTCGCAATTCTTCTTTAGCCTGGCTCCTCCGAGCTCAATTGTGTGCACCTCCTTGCCCTTTCTTCTCAGGTTCAGGCTTTCATTGTAACATTTTCTTGCCAACTTCTGGTATCCCCTAATGGTTGCAATTCCCTCTGGTGTTGGGAATTTCATGCAAAGGTGGGGTGGACACCACTGCTCCGAGCCGATTTAGGGTTGTTCTGCCTATTAGAGCATTGTAGGCTGAACCCACATCGACGACTATGAAGTCGATGCTTAGAGTTTTGGTCTTCACCCTTTTTCCAAAGGTTGTGTGTAGGGGTATGAATCCTAGTGGCTTTATTGGTGTATCCCCCAGCCCATATAGGGTATCGGGGTAAGCTCTTAACTCCGCTTCATCCAGTCCCAGTTTGTCAAACGCTGGTTTGAACAGGATATCGGCCGAGCTTCCCTGATCCACCAGGGTCCTGTGTAATGGGCATTAGCAAGGATCATGGTTATCACTACTAGATCGTCATGTCCAGGAATGATGCCTTGCCCATCTTCTTTAGTGAAAGAGATGGTTGGAAGGTCGGAAGCTTCACCCCCGACCTGGTAGACTTCCTTAAGGTGTCTTTTGCGAGATGACTTTGTGAGACCACCTCCAGCAAACCCTCCTGAGATCATGTGTATATATCTTTCCGGGGTCTATGGTGGTGGGTCTCTTTGGTCTTCGTCATCTCGCTTTCTCTTGCCATGATGCTCTGACCTTTCCATGAGATATCTGTCAAGCCGACCTTCTCTGGCCAGCTTTTCTATCACATTTTTTAGGTCGTAAAAATCATTTGTTGAGTGACCATATATTTTATGGTACTCACAGTAGTCACTACGACTTTTCCCCTTTTGTTTTTGATGGGTCTAGGGGGAGATAGTCTTTCAGTATGACAAATTTTTCTGTAGACATCAACTAGGGAAACTCGTAGAGGAGTGTAGGAGTGATACCTCCTGGGCCTTTCAGGGCCGACTTCCTCTTTTTTCCTGGGTTCTCTTTCCTTCTCTTTTGATGAGTGAGAAAGCCCAGGTCGCCAGTTTGGCTCTCGCAGCCTGGCATTTTCCTCCATGTTGATGTACTTTTCAGCTCTCTCCTGTACATCACTCAGGGAGGTCGGATGCCTTTTTGAGATGGATTGGGAGAAGGGGCCTTCTTGGAGTCCATTTACTAGGCCCATAATTACTGCCTCTGTGGGCAGGTCTTGAATTTCTAAATATGCTTTATTGAATCTTTCCATGTAATCTCTCAAGGGTTCTCCGATCTCTTGTTTTACTCCCAAAAGACTCGGTGCGTGCTTTACTTTGTCCTTCTGGATGGAGAATCGCATAAGGAACTTCCGCGAGAGGTCGTCGAAGCTGGTGACCGACCTTGGGGGGAGGCTATCGAACCACTTCATCGCTGCTTTGGTTAGGGTTGTCGGAAAAACCTTGCAGCGAGTAGCATCAAAAGCGTCGGCTAGATACATCCGACTTTTAAAATTGCTTAAGTGATGCTTTGGGTTAGTAGTTCCGTCATAGAGGTCCATTTCAGGGCTTTTGAAATTCCTTGAAACTTTTGCCCTCATTATTCCTCACTGAACGGATCCTCTCCTCCCAAGGGAGAATCTTCTCGGTCACTGCGAGGGTTTTGACCTCGGAGAGCGGACTCAAGTCTTAGGAGATTTTCTTCAAGCTCCTTTCGTCGTTCGATCGCATTTTTCAAATTTCTCTCTGCCTCTCGCTGTCATTCCAGCTCTTGTTCTAGCTGTTCCAGCCGTTCCTGGTGGCCATGGAACAATCCCATGAAATCAGTTGCATGGGGTTGTCCTTCTTTGCCTGATTCATGTCCATTAGAGGAGTTCCCTTTTGGGTCCTTTACCCTTGAAGTGCCTTCTTTGTGCTGGTTAGTCATCCCTTGGTGAGTGACTATTGCTCTGTCGTTATTACCAGTGTCCTAATTCTCTTGCTCAGAATCGGATGCTGTGTTTCCGTCCTCGTTGAAATCATCCGCCATCATCAATTGATTTCCAGGTCCCTGACAACGGCGTCAATGTTACATGGGTAACCTGAAGTGAATGGATTGGGCTTGTGAGATTGGCCCAAGCATTGAGTGGAGGTGGTATCCGACTTGGTTCACGTCTGGGAGCTGCCGTCCGACTTGTGCGTATGAAGGAATGGGGGGTGGTACCTGCAAAGACACTCCGATGCCTAAGTCAGCATAGGGGTAAGCAGGTTTTAGAGAGTATTGGAATTTGGAGATACCTGAGGGGTGTGAGTGTATTTATAGTGGTGAACCAATAACCACCGCTTGAGTAGTTCCACCTTTTAAGGTGGATAACCGTCCCTTTATCTTAGGGAAGTTGAAATATGGCTCCTAAAAGTGGGTTGAGAGATTTTAGGGGCAGTTACTTATTTAAATAAGTGTTATCTGCCAACTATCTTTCGACCCCGACCTCTTTGGAGTGGAGTCTGCATTCAGTCCGATCTCTTTATAAGGAGGTCGGTTGATAGCAAAGGCCAATCTTTGGATTGGACCTTTTTGGTTTATTTGGACCTAAATCTTAGTGTAGAGTTAGGATATGAACAATATATAATAAAGAAAATGTAATTACAACGCACATAGAAATTTTTTAGTCGAGTACTCGAGTTACATCTATATATGTGTTATTCAACTAAAATTTTATATGTTTTCTTTTGTATTATTAAACTACAAATCAACACAATTTAAAATAATTTATGTGTTCTTCAACTAAAATTTTTAGATTTGTCTTTTGTATCAATTAACTTAAAAATTTGTATAATTTAAAATAATTTCTGTAGTT
>NC_029790.2:19003870-19006056 GCF_000816755.2 Arachis ipaensis | reverse complement strand
ACTAAAACTGAAAAAAATAATTAAAAAAAAAAGAAAAAAATAAAGACGAAACAAGGGAATAAGAAGAAGGAAAAACAACATCATTATCAGCGGAGGAAAAAAAGTGGATAATTTTAGGTATACATTTGTGTAGATTATTTTTACTGTATCAATAAATTCACTTAGTTACTATTTAAAAAAAACGGTGAATTTTATTCTGTCTTTTTTATAATAAAGAGTAAATTATTACAGTAATTATTGATAAATTATTCTTTTATTATAACTCTAAAATTTATATTATTTTCTTTTTCTTTTTAATTAATGCTATGTTTTTTTTTTTGAAATTTGATAATAGTATCATTTTCATTGTATCCACTAAATATATTTTTTTTCCAATTTTAAAATCTTAATTTCTTTCAAATTCAATCACAATTTTCATTCAGTTAGGTTAGGATTTTGAATTTATTCTTAAGCTTTCAATCTCCAATTTCAACGAGTACATCCATCAATTTTTCAGCTCTCTCTTTCCTAAGATTTTTTTCCTAATATTTTTCTTAAAATTCAGCCGAATCAATAATGGTACTTCCCTTCAGGTAACCAACCCGATAATCTTGTATAACTATATAATAAAAATAAACTAAAATATTAGTTAGTCATAAAAACAATGAGACAATAATTACCATCTTAGAGTTTTTATTAGGGTAAAGTACTAAATTAGTCCCCTATGTTTTGGCGTAATTCTGTTTTAGTCCTTAAGGTTTAAAGTGTTCTATTTGAATCCAAAAAAGTTTTATTTAGCATCAATTTAGTCCCACAGTGAGGTCAAAGTTAAATAATAAACCGTTGATGCATCAATACATTTATTTATCATTCTCTTTAGTTCTATAGAAAATATTTTATTTATATTATAAGAAAAATAATAAATAAATATATTGATGCATCCACGGTTGATTTTGTGCCTCTGGAGCTTGTACTTGTTCTTCAGATTATCGATTTTATTCTTATACTGTTGTTATGTAGGACATTTTGTTAATTATTTAACTTTAACCTCACTGTGGGACTAAATTGATGCTAAATGAAACTTTTTTGGATTCAAATAGGACACTTCAAATCTTAAGAACTAAAACAGAATTATACCCAAACATAAGGAACAATTTAATACTTTACCCTTTTTATTATCTGAATAATGAAGAATGATTGAAAGATAATTTAAGAGTAATTAAAGATAAAAAAAATTAAAATATTTTGATGTCCTCTTTCACACACCAATTATCAATTTACCATCATTTTTAACTAATATATCATAAATTCTTATTAGTTTTCAGCTCTCTCATTTTTAAGATTTTCTTCCGGTCATATTAGAGATAGCAATTAGATTTGACGATCTCATTCGAATCTTGAAACTCTAATTAAAAGATAATTTATCAATAATTATTATATATATCACAAGAAATAATTTATCTTTTATTTTAAAAAAGACATAGTAAAATTCACCATAAAAAAATTGTTTATCTAACGTTTTACTAAAATGACAATCATAGCTCTTTATTAATCATAGTAATTAGTTTTCATAAAAAAAAAATGACAATCATAGCTTCACACAGGAAAGAAATGAAAGTGCAACTTTGACTTTGAATTGCAGTGTGATGCACACGAATAAAATATTATGGACACGTGAAGAACCTCTTACAAGTAACAATCTAACCGGGCACATCATTTCGTCTACGATCGTGGGAACATAAAGTGACGAGCAAGCTAAAACATTAATGCCTAATTGTTTGGTGTAATCATGATTAGAATGGAGGCAATTGTTGAAATCATTTAAGGTATAAATATTGTTTATCTTTGTTTGTTTAGGTATAATAATGTGGCCAAGAGGTGCTGAACTATACGTCTACGATATCTTGGAGAAGAAAAATTCAAAACCATTATAACTTACGCTAGTATTTTTGTTATGAACTACAAGAATACCAATCCTGAAAGAAATAAAAAGCTGAAGTAGTTTAGAAAATAAAATTAATTGTACTAAAGTTATTTTATTTATTTATTCATGATCAATTATTACATTATTAGAGTTTAGTTAACATATAAAATAGATGTTAAAGTTACTGATAAAAAATATTCTTATGAAAAAATATACAAAATTTACATTTTTAATATATTTATTATGTATTTATTAAAATATTAACAGCTTTTACTAATAATAA
>NC_029790.2:19003361-19003834 GCF_000816755.2 Arachis ipaensis | reverse complement strand
TTTGTCTTTAGATTATATATTTTGCTAAACTCTACATTATACAATAGTCAAACACTCTAAAATATTCTTTTAGTAATAATACATTATCTTTTCTAAAAGACATTAATCCTATAACTCCTAATACTCTGTTATATAATTTTTCTAGCCACAACATTACTATCTCCTTGACATTAACCTTGCCTCAAGGTTATAAAAAGAAAATTAAGAAACACCTAAAAACTATTAACCCTAATTAGCAATTAGCATAATTCCATTCTTTTTCTTTTCTTTTTATTTTATTCTATCATGAATTTTCAGAAAAAAATATGCCACCAGATCCCAGATCCAAAACTTGTGTGTGCAAAAATCATGTTGGGATTTTCCCATGAGAATTGGCAGCCACAACTCCTCCTTAATAATTTGGTATTTTCATTAGAATTACACAGAATTCTAATAAAACTATAAAAGTATTAAATTATTATGAAGTACAAAGA
>NC_029790.2:18993046-19002299 GCF_000816755.2 Arachis ipaensis | reverse complement strand
GAATGCTAGTTCTGAAAAAGAAATTAAAGGTTAAAACTAATTATACTTAATTATTTTTTATATCAATACAGAACTCAAATAATACTCTAAAATATTTTACTAATAAGGTCTTTTATCTATTCTAAAAATATTAATTTTATAACTCTTAAAGTCCTAATATTCTGTTTTATAATTCTTCAATTTTCTTGATGATTTATTGTGACATTGATGGGTTTTTAGATGTCGCCATTGCTTACAATAGTAGTTATACCCCTACCTAAAACATCATTGTATGTAGTAGCTTTTTGGTTTGATTTGATTTTAGATGGAGGAGTATACATGAGGTGATTAATTGTGCACAAACTTAAACTCGGTCCCCAAGTGAAACAAAGCCATAAAAGTGGCGCTAAGCCGCTAACTCACAAGTCACAACAGTACAACACAGATAAAGGATTGCGATGTCTCCAGATTTTTTAGATTTTTTTTAGGGGGTCAAAACAAACACACAGTGACCACACTTTTTCCCCTTTTATTGAGGTGCACGTAATCGAATGTATGCGCACAAAATATGAAGTCCAAAAGGACTGCCTCGTTACACTTGTCCTACAAATTGCTCAAGGGTCGGTGCTTAGAACATCAAATATTCTTTATTATTTTCCGATATTTATTGCAACCTATGTGAATTGGATGGAACTTTAAAATGAACGGCTTGAGTTTTTTTAAACCATAATAATTACATATTTAGGAACAAAGTGTTAGTAAAAAATAAATAAATTCTGAGCTTTGTAGTAAAAACTTGCTTTACGGGACATATCGAGGATGGCATATTGATAAGGGAGTGAATTTCGATTAATAAAGACTCGTCGAAAAAAATGAAGTAATCGAAGAAATGAAGAATTTGATAAGTGAAGCTAATTAATGACCGTTATCCACGTCGTACAAAAGAGCGAGAATGGTTACTCAAAAATTAATGCACGTGAGAGTTATATATATTTGAATTTGATTGGTCGAAAACTCTTATAAATAGGTGAATGTTTGAAGAAAAAATAGTTGGAATTCGTTTTCAGAAAATACTCTCATACACTCACATTTCCAACGATTTTCTGAGTCTGCAAAGAATTTTTTTTCTGTAGAATTTCTTCCATGTCTTTTAAATTTCATTTAAATTCCTTATAATCTTTATTTTCATGCAAATATATTTTCTGAGCAAATTTACTCTTTGTATTTTCCTTTAAGATTCATCATTTTGTATTTAACTTCAAAGTCCTTCAATTTTGTCAAAGGTGGTTTACTGCTTTCTTTAAATTCAATGTTATTCCTTTCAATTCCAGTCATTTTACTTTCAAATTTATTTTGCTTTTCTTTCAATTTTTTTTTGTTGTTTTGTTCAATTGAAAGAACTTTTGATGCATTTTTGAAAACTAGTAGTCACAAGAGGAGTAGGTTTCACTCCCAGATCATTAGATATCAAACCACTTAGATTTGCTAAAAATCGGTAAAACAAATTGGCACATCTGGTGGAACAATTTTAAAAATTATGTCAAAAAGTATTTTATAATAATCTAGTGCATGAAACTTAGAAGTGGCAAGATTATTCAAATGATAGAAGAAGTTTCTAACGCTAATATGGAATCATTTGCAAATGATAATGTTGCTATAGTTGCACCAATTCCAACGGAGATACCGTAGTCGCATGCTAAAAGTAGTACAATTGAGGAGAATGTAACAGTTACTAATCCCTCAGTTGAGAATAGTGGGCAAAATCAACGCTCACGAATTGCTGTGACGCAACCGCCAGTAACTGCTGATTGGCCTCCTTACTTCCTTCAGGTTATACTCCACCAATAGGTGGGTATGTTCCACCAAATAGATTTAGAAATTCATCAAGTTTTAGTGGTAATCCAGTGCCTCCATTATATGCTGAATTTTTCTGAAATTATCAATTGGGTTCTACATCGAATGCTTCTAGTTCGACGGCTGCTTTTCGACAACATGTTGATGAAAGTCATCACGATCTAGTCAATTTATTGACCCAGAAGATGACTACAATTTGAACCCTATGATGGCTGATCACGAATCAAAATTTGAGCGCTTTGCTAGGCAAGTGAAAAGAATTTCTTGAATTGTTGATTATGATCAAAGAGATCAAAATTTGTATATGAATCAGGAGGATGGGATAAATATGCCCAAAAATATGGGAAGTGATATGCATTTTGAAAGCAATACTCCTCGAGTTGTTCGATGAGATCAAAATGCGGATGAATTGTTGGCTCGGATGAGAGTCAATTAGCGTGGTAAAAGATACCAGGTTACTAGGATTGTTGAAGATGTACTTAATAGGGTTGGATTCTATGTGGGTTTTATGAATCAACCATATTTGTCTCTGCTTTTTTTGCTACTGTACAAGCAGCAGAAGTGTCTAGGAGAGTGAAAAATTCCAAAATAATAACAAAGTTTGCGGGAGAAATTAGTGAATCGATCACTGAGTATATTGCTTGATATATGGTTGAGTTGGAAAACTTAGCGAATGATGAAAATTTAAAGATGAAGTTTTTCCTTCTTCTTTAATAAAGAACGCATTCACTTGGTTTTCTAATCTTAGGCCTAATTCGATTGGAACTTAGGCACAACTAGAGAATGCTTTTCATTCTTAATTTTTTAGTGGAGAGTTGAATGTGACCATCATTGACTTAGTGGTTTTGAAATGTGAGGATGGAGAATCAATTGATGACTTTATGATTCATTTTAAAAATGTTCGAAGTCAATGTTATGTATCTCTTCTTGAAAGTGAGGTAGTTAAAATAGCCACCATGGGTTTAGGCTTTTATATGCGTCGAAAATTGCTTAATGTTCATATACCTGACTTGGCTCATTTGGGAGAAAGAAAAAATTAAAAATGAGAAAAGGTTGAAAAGTAAGGATTTTTCTCAAAAAGAAAAGGTTTCATACATCAAGATGCAATCCTTAAGTGAGGAGTCTAATTTTGAGTTTCCTGAAGTTGATTTGGCTGAATAAAAGAAAGGCCACTTTATGTATACTCTTTGCTTAAGAAAATTGCAAATGTTGATAGATCCAATGATACAAAACAAAAGAGTGAAAAAAAAATATAGTTTCGATATTTCAAAATTTGATCAAATATTTGATGTGTTACTTAAAGATAAACAATTAGTTTTGCCTGAAGGCAAAATATTGCTTTCGATAAAAGATTTAAAGGGAAAATCCTATTGCAAATTTCATCAAGCAACTAGCCGTTCAACTAATAATTGTGTCTGTTTCATGGACTTGATTCAAGAGGAAATTATGGAAGGGAGATTGAAGTTTGATGATGGCAAAAAGGACATGAAGGTCGATTCTGATCCCATCGATGCTGGCATAAATTTTGCGGAGCCCTTTTTAGGGGGTTGGTGCATAAAATTGTGATCTCTAGTAATGGCTCCAAAAACTTGGTGCTCTAATCTCAATTCATAATTTGTCACAACTTCGATGCAACTAACCAGCAAATGCACTGGGTCGTCCAAGTAATAAACCTTACGTGAGTAAGGGTCGATCCCACGGAGAATGTCGGCTTGAAGCAAGCTATGGTCACCTTGCAAATCTCAGTCAGGCGGATATAAAATAGTTATGGAGAATTAATCTTTGAGGGACAGCAGAGCTCCACACCTTAATCTATGGAGTGTAGAAACTCTACCGTTAAAAATACATAAGTGAAAGGTCCAGGCATGGCCGAGAGGCCATCCCCCATGATCTAAGAACCAGGCGTTCAAAGATGTTTAAAGATACAATCCCGGATTCAAAGATATCTAATACAGTAGTAAAAAGTCCTATTTATAATAAACTAGTTACTAGGGTTTACAGAAGTAAGTAATTGATGCATAAATCCACTTCCGGGGCCCACTTGGTGTGTTCTTGGGCTGAGCTTGAAGTCTACACGTGGAGAGGTCATTCTTGGAGTTGAACGCCAGCTTTTGTGCCATTTGGGGCGTTGAACTCCACTTTGCAACTTGTTTCTGGCGCTGGACGCCAGAATTGGGCAGAGAGCTGGCGTTGAACGCCAATTTGAATCGTCTAAAATTGGGCAAAGTATGGACTATTATATATTGCTGGAAAGTCATGGATGTCTACTTTCCAACGCAATTAGAAGCGCGCCATTTCGAGTTCTGTAGCTCCAGAAAATCCATTTTGAGTGTAGGGAGGTCAGAATCCAACAGCATCAGCAGTCCTTCTTCAACCTCTGAATCTGATTTTTGCTCAAGTCCCTCAATTTCAGCCAGAAAATACCTGAAATCACAGAAAAATACACAAACTCATAGTAAAGTCCAGAAATATGAATGTAACATAAAAACTAATGAAAACATCCCTAAAAGTAACTAGATTCTCCTAAAAATATACTAAAAACAATGCCAAAAAGCGTATAAATTATCCGCTCATCACAACACCAAACTTAAATTGTTGCTTGTCCCCAAGCAACTGAAAATCAAATAGAATAAAAAGAAGAGAATATAATATAAATTCCAAACTATCAATGAAACATAGCGCCAATCAGATGAGCGGGTCTTGTAGCTTTTTGCCTCTTGATTAGTTTTGGCATCTCACTTTATCCATTGAAGTTCAGAATGATTGGCATCTATAGGAACTCAGAGTTCAGATAGAGTTATTGATTCTCCTAGTTCAATATGATGATTCTTGAACACAGCTATTTTATGAGTCTGGGCCGTGGCCCTAAGCACTTTGTTTTCCAGTATTACCACCGGATACATAAATGCCACAGACACATAATTGGGTGAACCTTTTCAGATTGTGACTCGGCTTTGCTAAAGTTCCCAATTAGAGGTGTCCAGGGTTCTTAAGCACACTCTTTTTTTTGCTTTGGATCTTGACTTTAACCGCTCAGTCTCAAGTTTTCATTTGACACCTTTACGCCACAAGCACATGGTTAGGGACAGCTTGATTTAGCCGCTTAGGCCAGGATTTTATTCCTTTAGGCCCTCCTATCCACTGATGCTCAAAGCTTTGGGATCCTTTTTATTTACCCTTGCCTTTTGGTTTTAAGGGTTATTGGCTTTTTGCTCTTTCCTTTTGGTTTTAAAAGCTTTGGCTTTTTCTGCTTGCTTTTTCTTTTTCTTTCTATTTTTTTTTTGCTATTTTTTTTCTGCAAGCTTTGTTCTTTGCTGCTTTTTCTTGCTTCAAGAATCATTTTTATGATTTTTCAGATTATCAAATAACATGTCTCCTTATCATCATTCTTTCAAGAGCCAACATATTTAACATTCTTAAACAACAACTTCAAAAGACATATGCACTGTTCAAGCATTCATTCAGAAAACAAGAAGCATTGTCACCACATCAATATAATTAAACTAAGTTCAAGGATAAATTCGAAACTCATGTACTTCTTGTTCTTTTGAATTAAAACATTTTTCATTTAAGAGAGGTGATGGATTCATAGGACATTCATAACTTTAAGACATAGTTACTAACTACTAATGATCATGTAATAAGACACAAACATAGATAAGCACTTAACATAGCGAAAGAAAAACAGAGAAAGTAAGAACAAGGAATGAGAGCAAGAGATGTGTTTCGGCCAAGAAGAGCAAAGAGGGTTGTGTTGTGTGAAAATGATGAAGAATGGAGGGTTATATATAGGGAAGGGAGGGGGGTAAGTTCGGCCATTTAGGGTGGGTTTGGGAGGGAAATTGATTTTTGAATTTTGAAGGTAGGTGGAGTTTATAAGGTAGGTTTATGGGGAAGAGTGGATGGATGTGAGTGGTGAAGAGGTGATGGGGAAGAGAGATTGAGGTGATTGGTAAAGGGTTTTAGGGAAGAGTGTTTATGGGATTGTGTGAAAGAGGGGTGAGAAGAAGTGAGTGGAGGTAGGTGGGGATCCTGTGGGGTCCACAGATCCTGAGGTGATCCTGTGGGGTCCACAGATCCTGAGGTGTTCAAGAATTTACAACCTTGCACCAAATTAGGCATGCAAAATGCCCTTGTAACTTGGTAACTTGCTCTTCAGTAACATCCTCATTCTCTTCAGAAGAGGAATACTCATCAGAGCTCATGATTGGCATAAGGAGGTTAAATGGAATTTCTATGGTCTCTGGATGAGCCTCAGATTCCTTTGGTTCCTCAGAGGAAAACTCCTTATTGATCACTGGACGTCCCAGGAGGTCTTCCTCCTTGGGATTCACGTCCTCTCCTTCCTTCACAGGTTCGGCCATGGTGATTAATTTAATGGCCTTGCACTCTCCTTTTGGATTTCAGACTCTGAGAAATCATATTGACTTGCTGAGTCAATATTTTATTCTGAGCCAATATGGCATTCAGAGTATCAATTTCAAGAACTCCCTTCTTCATAGGCGTCCCATTACTCACAGGATTCCTCTCAGAAGTGTACATGAACTGGTTATTAGCAACCATGTCAATGAGTTCTTGAGCTTCTGCAGGCATTTTCTTTAGGTGAATAGATCCACCTGCAGAGGTGTCCAATGATATTTTAGATAATTCAGACAGACCATCATAGAATATATCCAGGATGGTCCATTCTGAAAGCATGTCAGAATGACACTTTTTGGTCAGTTGCTTGTATCTCTCCCAAGCTTCATAGAGGGATTCACCTTCTTTCTGTCTGAAGGTCTGAACATCCACTCTAAGCTTACTCAGCTTTTGAGGAGGAAAGAACTTGGCTAAGAAAGCCTTGACTAGCTTATCCCAAGAGTTCAGGCTATCCTTAGGTTGAGAGTCCAACCATATTCTAGCTCTGTCTCTCACAGCAAAAGGGAAAAGCATGAGCCTGTAGACTTCAGGATCTACTCCATTAGTCTTAACAGTATCACATATCTGCAAGAATTCAGTTAAGAACTTAAAAGGATCTTCAGATGGAAGTCCATGGAACTTGCAGTTCTGCTGCATCAGAGAAACTAATTGAGGTTTCAGCTCAAAGTTGTTTGCTCCAATGGCAGGAATGGAGATGCTTCTTCCGTGTAAATTAGAATTTGGTGCAGTAAAGTCACCAAGCATTCTCCTTGCATTATTGTTGTTGGGTTCGGCTGCCATCTCCTTTACTTGTTCGAAATTTTCAATAAGATTGTCTCTGGATTGTTGTAATTTAGCTTCTCTTAGTTTCTTCTTCAGAGTCCTTTCAGGTTCTGGATCAGCTTCAACAAGAATGCCTTTTTCCTTGTTCCTTCTCATAAGAAGGAGAAGAGAACAAGAAAAGAAGAGGACTCCTCTATGTCACAGTAAAGAGGTTCCTTATTAGTAGTAGAAGAAGAAAAGGAATAGGGGTGAAGAAGAATGAAGAATCCAAACACAAGGGTAAGGATAGGAGCAGTGATGTGAGATGAAGAGAAGTGTTAGTAGATGAATAAATAATTAGAAGGAGATGAGGGAGAAGAATTTTTGAAAATTATTTTGAAAAAGAGTTAGTGATTTTCGAAAATAGTTTTTGAAAAAGGTTAGTAGTTTTCGAAAATTAAAATCAAAAATTAAAATAATTAGTTAATTAAAAAGAAATTTTGAAAAAGGGGAAAGATATTTTCGAAAATTAGAGAGAGAGAGAGAGTTAGTTAGGTGATTTTGAAAAAGATAAGAAACAAACAAAAAGTTAGTTAGTTAGTTGAAACAAATTTTGAAAAGATAAGAAGTTAGGAAGTTAGAAAAGATATTTTGAAATAAAATTTTTGAAAAAGATAAGATAAGAAGATATTTTTGAAAAGATATGATTGAAATTAGTTTTTGAAAAAGATTTGATTTTTAAAATCACAACTAATGACTTGATTCACAAGAAATCACAAGATATGATTCTAGAACTCAAAGTTTGAATCTTTCTTAACAAGCAAGTAACAAACTTGAAATTTTTGAATCAAAACATTAATTGATGATGTTATTTTCGGAAATATGATGTAAAATTAAGCAAACGATTTTTGAAAAATATTTTTGAAATTTTCGAAAATAAATAAGAAAAATGAAAAAGATTTGATTTTTGAAAAAGATTTTGAAAAAGATAAGATTTTTAAATTGAAAATTTGATTTGACTCATAAAAACAACTAGATTTTAAAAATTTTTGAAAAAGTCAAATCTAATTTTCGAAATTTTAAGGGAGAAAAAGGGAAAGATATTTTTTTGATTTTTGAATTTTTAATGATGAGAGAGAGAAACATGAAAATGATGCAATGCATGAAAATTTTGGATCAAAACAATGAATGTATGCAAGAATGCTATGAATGTCAAGATGAACACCAAGAACATATTTTTGAAAAAAAATTTTATGCAAAGAAAACATGCAAGATACCAAACTTAGAAATCCTTGATGCTTAGACTCTATGGATGCAAGAATGCATATGAAAAACACCATACAACACAAAACAAGAAAACATCAAGATCAAACAAGAAGACTTACCAAGAACAACTTGAAGATCATGAAGAACACTATGAATGCATGAATTTTCGAAAAATGCAAGATGAATATGCAATTGACACCAAACTTAAAAATCTGACTCAAGACTCAAACAAGAACACAAAAATATTTTTTTTGATTTTTATGATTTTCTAAATATTTTTGGATTTTTTTCGAAAATTATGTGAAAAAGAAAAATAAGGATTCCAAAATTTTTAATATGAATTCCAGGAATCTTGTGTTCTTTAATCTAAAGCTCCAATCTGAGGGTTAGGCATGGCTTAATAGCCAGCCAAGCTTTAGTATGCTATATGAAACACTAGAATTCATTCTTAAAAATTCTGAAGAAAAATATATTTTTGAAAATATTTTTATTTTAAAATTTTTCGAAAACAAAGGAGAAAATTTTTGAAAGATTTTTTTTTTGAAAAATTTTTGAAAACTTTTTGAAAAGAAAACGAAAAGAAAGTTACCCAATCTAAGCAACAAGACGAACCGTCAGTTGTTCAAACTCGAACAATCCCCGGCAACGGCGCAAAAAACTTGGTGCACGAAATTGTGATCTCTGGTAATGGATCCAAAAACTTGGTGCTCTAATCTCAATTCATAATTTGTCACAACTTCGATGCAACTAACCAGCAAGTGCACTGGGTCGTCCAAGTAATAAACCTTACGTGAGTAAGGGTCGATCCCACAGAGATTGTTGGCTTGAAGCAAGCTATGGTCACCTTGTAAATCTCAGTCAGGCGGATATAAAACAGTTATGGAGTTTTCGAAAATAGATAATAAAATAGGGATAGAAATACTTATGTAATTCATTGGTGAGAATTTCAGATAAGCGCACAGAGATGCTTTCGTTCCTCTGAACCTCTGCTTTT
>NC_029790.2:18983107-18991742 GCF_000816755.2 Arachis ipaensis | reverse complement strand
CGGATTCTCATGAATGCCGCCATCAATCTAGCTTACACCACGAAGATTCTGATTAAGAGATCCAATAGATACTCATTCAATCTAAGGTAGAACGGAAGTGGTTGTCAGGCACGCGTTCATAGGGAATGATGATGATTGTCACGTTCATCACATTCAGGTTGGAGTGCGAATGAATATCTTAGAAGCGGAATAAGTTGAATTGAATAGAAAAACAGTAGTACTTTGCATTAATCTTTGAGGAACAGCAGAGCTCCACACCTTAATCTATGGAGTGTAGAAACTCTACCATTAAAAATACATAAGTGAAAGGTCTAGGCATGGCCGAGAGGCCAGCCCCCATGATCTAAGAACCAGGCGTTCAAAGATGTTTAAAGATACAATCCCGGATTCAAAGATATCTAATACAGTCGTAAAAAGTCCTATTTATAATAAACTAGTTACTAGGGTTTACAGAAGTAAGTAATTGATGCATAAATCCACTTCCGGGGCCCACTTGGTGTGTGCTTGGGCTGAGCTTGAAGTCCACACGTGGAGAGGTCATTCTTGGAGTTGAACGCCAGCTTTTGTGCCATTTTGGGCGTTGAACTCCACTTTGCAACTTGTTTCTGGCGCTGGACGCCAGAATTGGGCAGAGATCTGGCGTTGAACGCCAGTTTGCGTCATCTAAACTTGGAAAAAGTATGGAATATTATATATTTCTGGAAAGCCCTGGATGTCTACTTTCCAACGCAATTGGAAGCGTGCCATTTCGAGTTCTGTAGCTCCAGAAAATCCATTTTGAGTGTAGGGAGGTCAGAATCCAACAGCATCAGCAGTCCTTCTTCAACCTCTGAATCTGATTTTTGCTCAAGTCCCTCAATTTCAGCCAGAAAATACCTGAAATCACAGAAAAACACACAAACTCATAGTAAAGTCCAGAAATGTGAATTTAACATAAAAACTAATGAAAACATCCCTAAAAGTAACTAGATTCTCCTAAAAACATACTAAAAACAATGCCAAAAAGCGTATAAATTATCCGCTCATCAAGGGTCAATATGGTTGTTTTTTCCTATGAGTTTCATACTGCTCTGGGAGATTTCGAGACTAATGTTTGGGCAGTATATCCTGGTGTCGGTGAAGGGTTGTTGGAGTTTTTGATGCAACAAAAGCTAAAAGATCGAGATGTGTCTTTATGTCCTCGATGTAATACTGTGTTTGACGCTGATGCTGTAGCTATATTCAAAAAAGAAAGAATAAAAAAGGAGTTAGTTTATAAGGAAGAACAAGTTCGGTAAAGACAATATTCTCGAAGGCAAGAGGGACAAAGTTTTGGTGTCCCTCAAAGGAATTTTCCTCCTCCAATGAATTGTTCTCAAGCTTTGGGTGTGCAATAGATTCGAAATTGTCAGGAGTTTTGTAATCGAGATGCACAATATAGGCATAATCCTCAGAGAGGTCATCGAGATTTTTATCGTGGCCACTATCCATATTCTTGAGGAAGAGCTAGGGAAAATCAAAGAGGAAGGAATGGACGACAAATGAGGCAAAGAGAGCCATTGAATAATAAAGACAAGGGGGAAACTCCTTCTGTTCATTCTCGAGTTATCTTTCCATCTGATGGAGAAATGGTTCCTAAAAGAATCCCGTTACCAGCTAAATTCAAAAAGGACAAAGCTTTAGTCGTAGCCCCCGATCGATGACAAAGATAAAAATGCTGATTTATATGAAGAGTATTTTGAAAAAGGTGATTAAGAGATGGTTAGTACCATTTTGATTATACCTACTGAATATCTGGGAGAATATGAAAGAAATGCAAGTGAGGATTATAATGTGGAGGATGAAGAGGCATTTGATTTATTCGATCTGAGGATGAGTTGGGGTATTTTCACATCTTCAACCGTTACATGTCACTGCTTATATGAGTGGCATTTGTGTTAACAAAGTTATGGTCGATGGAGGGGCAACGATCAGTTTGTTGCTAGAAAGGATGTTGACAAAGGTGAAAAAATATTCTGATGATTTGGTTGCTACTAACATTTTAGTAACCGATTATAGCGGTGTATCAACTTCTGCAAAGGGGCTAGTGACACTTCGAGTGCAAGTGGAATCCTCACATCGAAATATTGTTTTTGTGGTAGTGTCGTCAAAGGCCAGTTAAAATGTATTGCTGGGACGAGACTGGATTCATGGTGTTGAAGCTATACCTTCGACCGTGCATCAGAGTATTCTTCTTTGGACTGATGAAGGAAAGTCTGAAGTGATTAAAGCAGATTCGAGCCTTTATGTGAAATAGTTATATGTCGATTTCAAGGTGTATAATGAGAAACTAAAACCTCTTAATGTTGACAGGGTACTTAATTCCTATAATTGTGAGGGTTGCTTTTTAACTTCAGAAGGACTTAATGTGAAGCTTCATCAACCAAAGCTTGATTTTCCCCTACTGGTTAGGAGTAGTGGTTCTTAACGGCTGATAATTCGAAGGCATTCTATCATGGCTGAAGGTCAAGATATTTTGAATTATTTGGGTACTTTAGAAAGTTATTTAAATACTTTTAATTCTGTAGAAAGTCTTTCTTGTGTTAGAGATTATTCTTCTGATAAAGTTGAATCATATAGGCATTTCAATTCAGTTTTTTCAATTTCTAGTGCAAGTCCGATTCCCCAGATCGAATTTAGGCATAGTTTAAGTTCTACTACTTTTCTCATTTCTGAAAATAATGTTATCAACCGGTCTTTTGTCGATATATTTCAAGATCTTTGTATTGAAAATGATTCGATTATTGATTTGGTCAATAATAAAATTTGTTTTTCCTCAAATGAGTTAATATACTTATCTTTCGATTGTATCTACGATTTGGAACCTTTAGGTTTCAAAAAGTATTCAATCAATGATGATAATGTTGAAAGAGGTTTGAGTCTCAAGATCCTCTTGAGGAAATTAACTTGGGATCTAGCGATAATGTTAGACCTACTTATATTTGCAAAAAATTGATGAGCAATTTCGAATAGAACTAATCAATCTTTTAGTTAAATACAAACACTGCTTTGCTTTGGATTATCATGAGATGTCTGGACTTGAATGTTCTTTAGAAGAACATCGATTGGCTTTGAAATAATTTGCTCGGCCAGTGAAGCAAGCGCCTCGACGCTTTGCACCTGAGATCAATCTAAAGATTAAAGAAGAAATAAAAAGGTTGATTAAAGCAAAGTTCATTTGAACAACTCGTTATGTTGACTGGGTACCAAATATTGTACCAGTAATGAAGAAGAATGAAAAATTGCGAGTATGTATTGATTTCCGAGATTTAAATAATGCTACTCCTAAAGATGAGTATTTTATGCCTGTAGTAGATATGCTGGTCGATTCTGCAGCAGGCAATGAAATCCAAAGTTTTATGGATGGTTATTCTAGGTATAACCAAATATTTATAGCCAAAGATGATGTACCAAAAACTACTTTTTGATGCCCTGGGTTTTAGGAACCTATGAATGGGTAGTAATGCCCTTTGGTTTGAATATTGCTGGTGCAACATATTAGCGCGCTATAAATACTATTTTCCATGAGTTCATTGAAAATTTTATGAAAGTATATATCGATGATGTAATGGTCAAGTCAAATTCGGTAGACCAGGATATCGATCATTTACGGCAGGCATTTAATACAATGCTTGAAAAGGTTTTAAAGATGAATCCCTTAAAATGTACGTTTGGAGTATCTGCAGAGAATTTCTTGGGATTTGTAGTTCAAAAGAAGGGGATTGCTATTGATCAAAATAAATTCAAGACAATCTTGGAATTACCTCCGTCAACGTCGAAGAAGGAGGTACAATCTTTCCTGAGGAAGGTTAATTTCCTTCGACGTTTTATCTCGAATCTTTCTGGTCGAACATGTATTTTCGCATCTTTAGTCAAACTTAAAGATGAATCTCAATATGAATGGAAGGTTGGTATGAAAAATCGTGATCGTTCATTCCTTGGTAACGGCGCTGAAAACTTAATACGCACGTTCATACTCTTAGTTCTTTGTCACAACTTCGCACAACTAACCAGCAAGTGTACTGGGTCGTCCAGGTAATAAACCTTACGTGAGTAAGGGTCGATCCCACGGAGATTGTCGGCTTGAAGCAAGCTATGGTCACCTTGTAAATCTCAGTCAGGTGGATTAACTCTACTTTGCAACTTGTTTGTAACTTGTTTCTAGCGTTTAACTCTGCTTTGCAACTTGTTTCTGGCGTTCAACGCCAGAATAGGGCAGAAAGCTGGCGTTGAACGCCAGTTTGCGTCGTCTAAACTTGGGCAAAGTATGGACTATTATATATTACTGGAAAGCCCTGGATGTCGACTTTCCAACGCAGTTGAGAGCGCACCATTTGGACTTCTGTAGCTCCAGAAAATCTACTTTGAGTGCAGGGAGGTCAGAATCCAACAGCATCTGCAATCCTTCTTCAGCCTCTGAATCAGATTTTTGCTCAAGTCCCTCAATTTCAGCCAGAAAATACCTGAAATCACAGAAAAACACACAAACTTATAGCAAAGTCTAGAAATGTGATTTTTATTTAAAAAATAATAAAAATATATTAAAAACTAACTAAATCATACTAAAAACTATGTAAAAACGATGCTGTTCCGAGGGTTACCTGAAACTGTAGGCCGATCTCGGATGAGATCTTCTGTACTGGTCGGAGATGACGTGTCCGGCTGGCTGGTGGCGGCTGGAGCTGTTGTGTCCGACTTGTTGGACTGGCTTCACTTCTGATCCTTAGTCACCGGAGGGTGGGGGGTACCTGCAAGAGACTCCGATGCTTAAGTTAGCACGGGTATTAAGCAGGTTTATTGTAGAATCAGAGTATGAGTTATACCTGGGTGCTCCAGTGTATTTATAATGGTTGTAGAGTGACCTTTCCAGATAAGATAAGTTAGTTATCGTATCATATCTTATCTTATCTTTGGGTGAGGTCAGCTTATCTTTAACGGAACCGCCCTTCTCTCTGTAGGCTTGGGCTGCCTTTAGATTGGGCTGTGTTCCTTTGTTTGGGCCTTCTTGGGCCTTCCTGTCGATTTGGCCGACCTCTTTTGTAAAGAGGTCGGATAGTCTGACCTGAAGAGGTCGGTCGCTTTGTCTCCAATCATCCTAGGTCGGATAGCTTGACCCAAGGTATGAACAGTGCCCCTGCTTGAGCTCGGTCTTTTTGTTGAGGTCGAATCTTTGACTTCGGTCCTTCTAGTGAAGCCAAACTCAAGCATTTTGTCGATTCCTTTCTTTGTAGAGCCTTTTTTGAATGTGGAACGTTTTCCTTTAAAAGCGCGCGCTTTTATATCAGCGCTTTGGGAACATGCGAGGGTTTAATGCCCTCATTAATTGACTTCAAATACCCCATTTCCTTTGGTTTGAATTTTGCCATCAGAAACGGTTTCTCTTGTTCATTCTTCTTCGTAACTTCTCCCTTTACTCTCTCACTTTCTGTTTCTTGCCTAGAGTTCATAGTTCTTTCCTGCGATTCCTGCTCTGCCACTGCTTTTGTGGAAGAAGGGTGATTCTGGATTTCTCTTTCCGTTCTTCAAATTTTTCCATTTTGCGGGGTAGCTCTGTCGTTTCTGCTCTTCAGCTTTCTTTCGAGGTTTTCTTCTATTTTCCAGGTTTGATTTTTCTTCCTCTATCACTTTTTATGTCTGATTTTGAGAAAGTTTGGATCTTTTCTGCTTTTTTACCGTGCCTGATTGTTGCGTGTTCTGGAATTTCTTCGCCGTTTGTGTGACTTTTTTCGCCTTCCCTGCTGCTCGATGCTTTTTAGGGTTTTTTGCATGTTGCCGTCATTTCTGTTTGTGCTTCTGATGATGGTTTTGGAATGATGATTTTGTTTGATTCTGAAAAAAGGTTTGTGTCTTTGACGATTTTCGCTTGGCCTGTCTGATGTTGGTGATGCTTTTTACTGATATACTGTAGAAAGATAGTGGCTTGGATGACTTTTGTGTTTTTACTTCCTTTGTTTCATTTGAAACCTTTCTTTTCTTGTTTGATGAATGCTGGGACGTAGGCTATAGGAATTTCTTGAAACCTTGCTTTGTTTCTGCCTCCAGAGGATGCCCCATGACTTTGGTTTGAGTCTTGGGATTTTCCTTTTCTGCTTGTTCGCCTGTGTCATTTTAGTCGAGTTGTTTTGCCCATTGTCCGAGATATTTTTTAGTAATCCAATCTTCTTTTCTTATTTGTAGGATTAGTCGGCGTCATGTCTTCTCGCAATAATATTGTAGAGGTGTCTTCCAAAGTTCCTGAGGGGATGTCCGATTGGCTGGACTCCCTTGTCTTAATGTGTGTCTCTGTCGTGGATGCTGAATTTTATGTAGAGCTGAGGAAACATCATAGGATTTGTGGTAGCAGTGCTCGAGAGAGGGATTATGAGCTTGTAGCTCCTGACTCTGATGAGAGGGCTTGTTTTCCTACTTTTGTCGAGGGGGAACGTCCCTTCTTCTACGCCTATGAATATTTCTTCAACCAGTTGGACGTTACTTTTCCTTTTACTGCTTTCAAGACCGACTTGTTGTGGTCATGTAATATTACTCCATCCCAGCTTCATCTGAATTCCTGGGATTTTATCAAAATATTTCAACTGCTTTGCCAAGAGTTAGGCGTAACACCTTCTGAAACTCTTTTCCTCTATCTTTTTGTCTCGGCCAAGCCTGGAGGTTCTTCTAAAAATAAAGCTTCCTGAGTTTCTTTCAGATCGGCCCAGGGGCATAAAGTTTTTGCCATGTATGATGAGTCCTTTAAAGATTTTAAGAATTATTTCTTCCGAGTCCGTACTGTTGATGGGGTCTGCCCCTTTTTTCTTGATGAGAATGACGAGCCTGCTTTTCCTCTAGAGTGGCAAAAGAATGTGAGAGTGCCACGTTATACATGGGAGATGCTTAATGAGGTTGAGCGGGCTTTTGTAGTTGTTCTTGAAGATTTGTGGGGGGAACCACCCCATCTGGATACAAAAAGATTCTTGAGTGATCCATCTTTGGTTCGAACTGCTTTGGGTACTGTCTGACTTGTTTTTATACTTGTTTCTGAGCTTTTCTTCTCCTATGTTGTAACTCGTCATTTATGGTTGATTCTGTATTTTCAGAGATGTCGAAAAACAATGATTCCATGAAGGCCTACAAGAAGGCGAAGAAGGCTGCTGTTGCTCAAAACATCTCAGCCAAGGCGGCCGGAGAGGGTTCTTCTCAAGTTCCTGTGAAGCCGCCCGTGCCAAGTTCTCCTGGGACAAGGAAGGTGATCCCCACTCCTCGAGTTCGCCTGACTGATCTTCCACAGACTTCTGCCATTGCTTCTGGTGCTCCTCCCAACAAGAAACAGAAAACAATTGAGGCCTTTAACCTTGACGCCCCTGATTTTAATGCAATCGAATTCGTAGGTCAGCAAATCGGTCCCTACGGTACCCTCCCCATGGATGATGTGTCAATCCTTCGCCATCTGGATTTTATGACCCGAAACAGTGTTAAAATGGCATATATGGGGGCTGCCCTGTACCGAACTGCTCAGAATCTTCCTCTCCATGCTACCAAGGAGTTTATGGAGGAGGCTAAACAGGAGTTCGGCCGAATGAAGGGCCTGAAGGAAGAGCTTCAGGTAAAGGTAGCCAAGTTGGAGAAGGATCTGGAGAACGAAAAGGCGAGTTCCCTTGCTCTGGCAGCTTCTGTGCGGTTGCCCGAGGACACGGCATTGAGGCATAAGGACAGTTATGTGACATCTTATCGGGAGGTGGTGCGCCTGAGGGAGGAGTTGGAGAATGCGCGAGCTGATTACTCCGAGCTCCAAGGCCATCTTGTTGGCAGCTTAACTGCTGCCTATGAGAGCTTGAGGGAGCAGGTTCGGATTATTGCTCCCGAGGCTGACCTTACTCTTTTCAGCCTGGATAATATTGTGAGGGATGGTAAGATTGTCCCTGATGACCAGGATGATGATGATGATGTTGAACCTCCCCCTGTGTCTTCTGTCAAAGTGTCAGCCTCTTCAGTTCCTCCAGTTGTGTCTAACCCGGATTGCCAGATTCTGAACCAGGATGATGGAACCGTGGATGCTGTCCCCATTCAGACTCGGCCTCCTTCTCCCCGTACTGATGCTGCCGGGAAGGCTCCCGATCTTTGCTGATTTCTCTTTGGATATTTGTGTAGTTGGCCTGGCTTGTGGGCTTTGAAACTCTTTATTTGTAGTTTGAATATTTTGCTGACTGTTGATATTCCTTTTGGTTGCTTGTTTAGCAACTTCTATCTTGAAAAAACAACAAGTAGCTTTTATGCTTTTGATCCTGACCCCGAAGCTTTATAATATTGTATTTCATATTATGCTTGTTTGTCTTAGCATTTTTTGAAAATGTCGGAGCCTTCGGCCTCTTTGAATTGGGCTGGATCCTTTGTGGTCGTGAAGGGGTGGTTCCAACTTGTTTCTTGGTTTTCTTGCTTCTTGCTTGTATCTCTATCGATCCATAGCCGATTTCTTTACGTTGGTCCTCTTTCCAGTTACTTTTGCAGTCCTCTGTCTTGGACCTTTGTTAGGTCTTTTTCAGAGACTACTTTATAACTCTTTTTGTAGGAGGTCGACTTCTTTATGTCGTCCTTTTCCAAGTTATTTTTGTAATCCTCTTTTTTGGACCTTTGTCAGGTTTCT
>NC_029790.2:18959642-18982664 GCF_000816755.2 Arachis ipaensis | reverse complement strand
ACTTTTATAACTTGTTTGTAGGGGACCGACTTCGTTAGGTCGATCTCTTCTAAGTTATTTTTGTAATCCTCTTTCTTGGACCTTTGTCAGGTCTCTTTCAGGGATTACTTTTATAACTTGTTTGTAGGGGACCGACTTCGTTAGGTCGATCTCTTCTAAGTTATTTTTGTAATCCTCTTTCTTGGACCTTTGTCAGGTCTCTTTCAGGGATTACTTTTATAACTTGTTTGTAGGAGACCGACTTCGTTAGGTCGATCTCTTCTAAGTTATAGAAATTCCTCTTTTATAGGGTTGGCCATACCTCTTTCCAGGGATTTGCTGATAACTTGGGTTGACTTGGTCCGACTTCTTAACGTCGGCCAGTCTTTAAGTTATTATTTAGCAATCCATAAGACTTCGTCAGGTTCTTTTTCGGATCACTTTCAATAACTTCTTACATTATTCTGTGTTCATCTTTTCCGATTTGTAGAAGGTGGTTTCTGTCTTTGTTTGGTCGACCTTTAGATAAATCGCGTTTTCATCTTTATTGGTCTTCCATCGTGATCGTGCAGTGAATCTGTTTTTCACTTTCTGCCGATCTATTGCTTTATAATCGGGCGATGAATGCTTCAGATTAATGCGTCTTGAGAATTTGTAGAATATCTAAAATATATTTTATTCAAAAGGAAATGCAAATATATACATGCGGGAGTTTTTCATCCCTTTCAGTCGAATAATTTCTGGATCTCAACTTGGTGCCTCATTAAAAAACCTTTTCAGGAAAAAGAGTGCACCCTATGACAAGATCTTCTAGCTATAGTACCTTCTTAGGTTGCATGCGTGCCATGATCTGGAAAGCTCTCGTCCATCGAGTTCGGACAGTCTGTAGTAGCCCTTTCCAAGTACTTCTGTAACTTGGTAGGGTCCTTTCCAGTTTGCTGCCAGCTTTCCTTCTCTAGGTCGAGTTGTTCCAATATCATTTCGGATTAGGATGAGATCATTCTCAGCAAAACTTCTTGGCACTACCCTTTGATTATATCTTGAAGCCATTCGGCGTTTTAGCGCTTCTTCCCTGATCCGAGCTCTTTCTTGGACTTCTGGAAGTAAGTCGAGCTCTTCTCTTTGAAGTTGAGAGTTGGCTTGTTCATTGTAGTGGACCACTCTAGGGGACTCTTCCTCGACCTCTACTTGGATCATTGCCTCCACTCCGTACGCTAATCGAAATGGTGATTCGTTTGTGGTAGAATGTGGTGTTGTTCGATATGCCCATAGGACTTGTGGGAGCTCTTCGGTCCAAGCTCCCTTTGCTTCTTACAGTCTCCGCTTCAGTCCAGCCAATATGACTTTGTTAGCAGCTTCGGCCTGTCCATTGGCTTGAGGATGTTCGACGGAGGTGAACTGGTGTTTTATGTTCAAGTCGGCAGCTAGTTTTCTGAAACCTGCATCTGTGAATTGAGTGCCATTGTCTGTGGTGATGGAGTGTGGGACTCCAAACCTTGTGACAATATTTTTATATAAGAATTTCCGACTTCTTTGAGCAGTGGCATTGGCTAGGGGCTCTGCCTCGATCCACTTTGTAAAATAGTTTATCCCAACTATGAGAAATTTGACTTGTCCCGATCCCTGAGGAAAGGGTCCGAGAAGGTCGAGTCCCCATTTTGCGAATAGCCGAGGTGAAGTTACGCTGATGAGTTCTTCTGGCGGGGCAAAGTGGAAGTTGGCATGTTTCTGGCATGGGGGACATGTCTTTACAAACTCTGTAGCTTCTTTTTGTAGAGTTGGCCAGTAAAATCCCGCCCGGAGTACCTTTTTGGTGAGAGCTTGTGCTCCGAGATGATTACCACAAATGCCGTTGTGTACTTCCTCTAAAACTTCCCTTGTGTTAGAAGTCGGCACACATTTTAACAACGGTATTGAGATCCCTCTCTTATATAGGGTGTTGTTTATGATAGTGTAATACTGAGCCTCCCGCTTTAACCTCTTTGCCTCCTTTTCATCTGTGGGGAGTGTTTCTGCTTTGAGGTAGTTAATTATGGGGGTCATCCATCCTTGGTCCTGACTTGTTATGGCTAGGACTTTTTCCTCTTCCGAGATTGACGGGTTCTGTAGCATTTCCTGGATGAGGCTTCTATTGTTGCCCCCTGGTTTGGTGCTAGCTAGTTTCGAGAGTGCGTCAGCTCGGGCATTTTGTTCGCGAGGTATGTGACAGATCTTATATTCCCCGAGTTGTCCGAGCTGTTCCTTGGTTTTATCCAAATACTTTTTCATGGTGGGATCTTTGGCTTGGTAGCTCCCTGTTATTTGTGAGGTGATTACTTGTGAATCGCTGAAGATGTTGAGTTTTTGAGCTCCAACCTCCTTAGCCAGCTTCAAACCAGCTAGTAACGCCTCATATTCCACTTGGTTGTTTGAGACCGGGAACCCAAATTTGAGGGAAAGCTCAACTTAGATTCCTTGGTAGCTTTCTATTATCACACATGCGCTGCTTCCGGTCTTATTCGAGGAACTGTCCACGTAGAGATTCCATTCTATGGGGGTTTCCAGGGTATTTGTGAATTCCGCAATGAAGTCGGCCAAGTACTGTGATTTGATGGCTGTCCGAGCTTCATATTGGAGGTCGAACTCAGACAACTCGACTGCCCATTGTAAAATTCTGCCTGCTAAATCTGTTTTCTGCAATATCCCTTTTATGGGCTAGTCGGTTCGAACCTTAATGGTGTGAGCCTGGAAGTACGGGCGAAGTCATCGAGATGTCAGTATGAGAGTGTAGGCAAACTTTTCTATTTTTTGGTAGTTTAGCTCGGATCCCTGCAGTGCTTTACTAATGAAGTATACAGGTTGTTACCCTTTGTCGTCCTCCTGAACCAGTGCTGAGGCTACTGCCCAACTTCCTACCGCAAGGTACAATGTGAGTGGTTCTTCCTTTCGTGGTCGAGTTAGAATAGGTGGTTGTCCTAGGAAGTTTTTGAAATCCTGGAAGGCTTGCTCTCATTCCTTTGTCCATTCTAAATTTTTTCCTTTCCTTAAAGTGGCGTAGAAGGGGAGAGATCTTATCGCTAATCCCGCTAAGAATCTGGATAAGGCTGCCAATCTCCCGTTGAGTTGTTGTACCTCTCTGACACAAGTTGGGCTCTTCATGTTGAGTATGGCCTGGAATTTGTCTGGATTCGCTTCAATTCCTCTTTATGTGAGCATGAAACCTAAGAATTTGCCCGCTTCTACTGCAAAGGTGCATTTTGCGGGATTGAGTCGCATGTCGTGCTTCCTTATAGTGTCGAACACTTGAGCCAGGTCGGACAATAATGTCTCTTCGCTTTATGTCTTTATCAACATGTCGTCCACATAGACTTCCATGTTTTTTCCAATGTGATCTGAGAAGACTTTATTCATTAGCCTTTGATAAGTAGCTCCCGCATTCTTGAGACCGAAAGGCATCCAATGTAGCAGTAATTTGATTTTGGCATAAAAAACGAGGTCTTTTCTTGATCTGGTGGATACATGGGGATTTGGTTGTATCCGGAATATGCATCCATAAACGAGAGGTATCTATATCCGGAGGAAGCATCTACCAGAGCGTCGATACTTGGGAGTGGGTAAGGATCTTTTGGGCAGGCTTTGTTGAGGTCGGTGTAGTCGGTGCACATTTGCCACTTCCCATTTGATTTTTTCACCAAGACGACGTTAGCTAGCCATAGTGGGTACTTGACTTCTCTTATGAATCTTGCCTCCAGTAGTGCTTGTACCTGTTCTTCCACAGCTTGGGATCGCTCTGGCCTAAGTTTTCTTCGTCTCTGCTGTACCGGCCGAGATCCTGGATAGACCGCCAACTTGTGACACATTAGCTTGGGGTCTATGCCTGGCATGTCTGTAGCTTTCCATGCAAAGAGATCGACATTATCTCGCAAGAACTATACTAGTAATTCCTTTCCATCTCCTTTCAGGATCGTGCCAATATTAGTCGTTTTGTCCGAGGTGTCTCTGATCTGAACTTTCTCTATTTCACCTTCGGGCTGTGGACGGAGTTCTTCTTGTCTCTGGACTCCACCAAGATCAATTGTATGGAACTCTTCTCCTCTGCCTCTGAGGTTTAGACTTTCGTTATAACAGCAGCGTGCCATCTTTTGATCTGCTTTTATTGTGGCTATCCCCTCTGTAGTTGGGAATTTCATGCATAGATGTGGAGTTGAGACTATTGTGCCGAGTTGATTTAGTGTTGTCCGACCTATTAGGGCATTGTAGGCTGAACTCACGTTGACCACAATGTAGTCTATCTTGAGTGTTTTGGATTGGTTCCCTTTTTCGAAGGTTGTATGTAGTGACACGTATCCCAGTGGTTGTACTGGGGTATCTCCCAGTCCGAATAGGCTGTTCAGGTATGCTCTAAGCTCCTTTTCTTCTAAGCCGAGTTTGTCGAAGGCTGTTTTGAATAAGATGTCGGTAGAGCTCCCTTGGTCTATTAATGTGCGGTGGAGATTGGCGTTTGCTAGTATGATGGTGATGACCATGGGATCGTCGTGTCCTGAGATGATACCGGATGCGTCTTCTTTGGTGAACGTGATCGCAGGGATGTCGGGTGCTTCCTCCTTTCCTTCGACATGATATACTTCTTTGAGGTATCTTTTGCGGGATGATTTGGAGATTCCACCTCCTGCGAATCCTCCATGTATCATATGGACATGTCTTTCTGGCGTACGAGGTGATCGCTCAGCTCGCCCGACATCTACATCTCTTTGTCTTTTTCTTTGCTCATCATCTCGGGTGGCCAGATACCGATTTAGTTTTCCTTCTCTTACTAATTTTTCTATGATGTTTTTTAAGTCGAAGCATTCGTTGGTAGAATGCCCTCGGACCCGATGATATTCACAGTATTCGTTCTGATTTCCTCCTCCTCTTTTGCCTTTGAGTGGTCGAGCTGGGGGTATCTTTTCTGTGTCACAGACTTCTTTATAAATATCCACAAGGGACACTCGAAGAGGGGTGTAATTATGATACTTTTTTATTTTTTTGCCCGTTCGATCTTCCTTCTTCTTGGATTCTTTATCTCGGTAGGTGAAACCGGATTTCGAGGCTTCTCCAAGTCGGGAATTTTCTTCCATGTTGATGTACTTCTCTGCCCGCTCTTGTACCTCGTCTAGATATGTGGGGTATTTCTTTGATATAGATTGGCTGAAGGGTCCCTCTCGTAGGCCGTTGATGAGGCCCATAACGGCAGCCTCTGTTGGCAAGCTTTGTATGTCTAGGCATGTATTGTTGAATCTTTCCATGTAGTTGCGAAGACTTTCCCGATCTCCTTGTTTGATACCCAGTAGACTGGGAGCGTGCTTAGCCTTGTCTTTTTGGATGGAGAATCTGGTCAGGAACTTTTTGGCCAGGTTGTCGAAGTTTGAGACGGACTTCGGAGGTAGGTTGTCGAACCATCTAATTGCTGTCTTTGTGAGAGTCGTTGGAAAAGCTTTGCAGCGAACGGCATCTGAAGCGTCGGTGAGGTACATTCTGCTTCTGAAGTTGCTGAGATGATGGTTGGAGTCTGTGGTGCCATCATACAAAGTCACATCCGGAAGTTTGAAGTCTTTAGGGATTTTAGTCTTCATGATTTCCCAAGTGAATGGATCTTGATCCTTGCGAGAGTTGTCCTCAGGGGTGGTCCGGGTAGCCTTTGCTTTGAGATCGGCTTCAAGTTGTAGGAGTTTATCTTCAAATTCTCGACGTCGCCTTACCTCTCTTTGTAGATCCTTGCCAACTTCTTGCTGGTACTGGCTTTCTTTTTTGAGTTGCTTTACGCGATCTTGAAGCGCTTCTATTACTCCCGGATGTGATGAGTTTTTGTCTCCGTTAGATTCTGGAGTATTCTTTGGTGCGGCATCCGTCTTTTTGTGCGGCGTTCTGTCCTCTAGATCTGAGTTGTGGTCATTGTCATGGTCGTCCGCCATGGTGATGGGATGACTTCCAGGCTCCCCGGCAACGGCGCCAATGTTCCGAGGGTTACCTGAAACTGTAGGCCGATCTCGGATGAGATCTTCTGTACTGGTCGGAGATGACGTGTCCGGCTGGCTGGTGGCGGCCGGAGCTGTTGTGTCCGACTTGTTAAACTGGCTTCACTTCTGATCCTTAGTCACCAGAGGGTGGGGGTACCTGCAAGAGACTCTGATGCTTAAGTTAGCACGGGTATTAAGCAGGTTTATTGTAGAATCAGAGTATGAGTTATACCTGGGTGCTCCAGTATATTTATAATGGTTGTAGAGTGACCTTGTAGAGTATGAGTTATCCTAACTTATCTTATCTAGAAAGATCACTCTACAACCATTATAAATACACTGGAGCACCCAGGTATAACTCATACTCTGATTCTACAATAAACCTGCTTAATACTCGTGCTAACTTAAGCATCGGAGTCTCTTGCAGGTACCCCCCACCCTCCGGTGACCAAGGATCAGAAGTGAAGCCAGTCTAACAAGTCAGACACAACAGCTCCGACCGCCACTAGCCAGCCGGACACGTCATCTCCGACCAGTACAGAAGATATCATCCGAGATCGGCCTACAGTTTCAGGTAACCCTCGGAACAGATGCCAAAAAGCGTATAAATTATCCGCTCATCAATGGTGGAACATCAGAAAGCGTTTGACTGATTAAATTTTATTTATCTAAAGCACCAATAATGACAATCGTACTTCCTCATAAGCCATTAAAGTTATACATTGTAATGCGTGAGCATCTTATACCCTTTTTCTAACTAGTTTTATATTGTTTTGAGTTAGATTTTTTTTACTTTTACTTGATTTTAGTGCAAAAATTACCTTTGGGTGTTACTTTGAGTTTTACTTGTATTTTTATGGTTTTAGGTGAAATTCGAAGCAATTTGGAGAAGCTTGGAGCAAGAAAGGAAAACGCTGGCAGCACCCTCCCTGGGCGCTGAACGCCCACCTGGCGTTTGGTGCCAACCTGCAAGCGGGCACATGCCAAAAATGTCATACTTCTCCCCTTGGTGTTCAACGCCCATTCCTGAAGTTGAACGCTAGCAGCAGCCCGTTTCACACCTCTTTGGGCCTCCAAGTGGATTTAGCACTTAGTAGTTTTATTTTATTTTCTTTTTGTAATTTTTATTTATTAAATAATATCTTTTAGGTCTATCATTTATTATTAGGTTAGTATTTAAAGGAAAAGATTAACCCTAGTAAGGGGTTCGGAAATAATCTTCTTCCTGCTGCACTTTTCAGAACCCTATTTTCTCTGTAAGTTATGAGCAACTAAACCTCCTGTTTAAGGTTAGGAGCTATATTTATTTCTATGGACTAGAACTATTATTCTTATATTTTGATATATTTTTTATTCAATTCTAAGGTGGTATTTTCGTTCTTAATCTTATGAACTGGGTGGAACGAGAGTATGACCCTTTTCTATATGAGTTATTGTTATTCTCGAGAGAGTTATCTCGCTTAAACTATAGCTTGAAAGCACTCCTCCTAAATTACTAATTACATGAACTAATTGGGATCTATGATATATAATCCTGTTAGCTTTGGGTAATTAGGGTTTTTGTGGCATTAAACTAGTTTTCTGAACTTCACCCTCTGATCTGAATTGAGTGACCACGAGAGTGGCGTTTGATGATGATTAAGGGAGATTAAATCACTAAGAGATTAAGGTTTAATCACTCATGGTTTACCATAGAATAAATCATTCATTGTTAAAATAGTCGGTAAGACGTTTTAATCCGGAAAAGTAAACATCTCCAAGACCTTAACTGTTGTCTCACATTGTTTTTGCACCAAACTATTTATTGCTTTCTTTATTTCTCTTGTTTATTGCTTTATGCGTTTTACACCAACAAACAACCTTTTTCTATTCGCCTGACTAAGTCCAATTGGACAACCATTACTTGCTCAGTAAGACAATCCTCGTGGAATCGACCCTCACTTACCTGAGGTATTACTTGGATGACCCGGTGCACTTGCCAGTTAAGTTGTGCGAGTTCTAATTTTGCACACCACATTGCAGCCTCAACAAATACTATCAGGTGTATGTTGGCTCAAGATGATGAAGAAGTTCATGAAAGGGCCATTTATTACATGAGTATAGTGATCTCTAATATTGAGTCAAGATATTCTCCGATTAAAAAACTATTTTTGTCCCTTTATTATGCTTGCATGAAATTGAAATGTTATATAGTTGCAAAGACTATCAAAGTGGTTGCTCAAACGGATTTGATAAAGTACATGTTATCCTCTCCTATGTTAAGAGGTCGATTGGGCAAATGGATACTTGCTTTAATAGAATTCGATTTGCAATATGTTCTGACTAAGGTCGTTAAAGGTCAGGTCATCGCAAATTTTCTAGTTGATAGACCGAATAATTCTAATGACTAGGGGGCAAATATTATCGAAGTATATTTTGATTGTTGGAAGCTGTATTTCGATGGTTCAAAGCATAAAGATGATGCTGAGTTGGAATTTTAATCACTTTTTCGGAAGGTGTCCCATCAGAATTCTTGTTCGAACTAAAGTATCAGTGTTAGTATGAGGCGTTAATTTTGGCATTGGAGATTTTAATCAATAAAGGGGCACTGGATGTTCAGATTTTAGGAGATTCTTAGTTGGTTTTAAAGCAATTGTCGAAAGAATTTAAATGTAATAATGAAAAATTACAAAAGTATTTGTCGACAGCATGTGGGTTATTGGTATCTTTTTGAAAAGTATCTGTTCATGCCCTGGGTTGAGCTGTACGACCCGGGCTGAGTAAAGACAAGTCGACCGACCTCTTCAGGTCTGGATTCCTCGACCTCTTCTTAAAGAGTTCGGCCAAATCGCCAGAAGGGCCCAGACAGGCCCAAATGAAAGAACACGGCCCAATCTAAAGGCAGTTAAAGCCTAGAAAGATAAGGGCGGTTCCCCAGAAGATAAGATGACCTCACATAAAGATAAAAGATAAGATAACTAACTTATCTTATCTAGAAAGGTCAGCCTACACTACTATAAATACACTAGAGCACCCAGGTATAACTCATACTCTGATTCTAGTAAAAACATGCTTAAAGCCCATGCTAACTTAAACATTGGAGTCTCTTGCAGGTACCACCACCCTCCGGTGACCAAGGATCAGCAGCATCTCCAGTTCCACCAGATCCAACAAGTCGGACACGACAGCTCCGGCCACCACCGCAGATCTCATCCGAGATCGACCTACAGTTTCAGGTAACCCACGGAACATTGGCACCGTTGCCGGGGAACCTGGAAGTCATCCCATTATCATGGCGGACGACATCACCAACGATCACAATTCTTATTTGGAAAACCGGACGCCGCACAAGAACGCGGACACCACACCCAAAGATACATCTCAGCAAAATGGAGAAAAGAATTCTCTAAATACAGAAATTTTAGAAGCCATTCGAGAACAACAAAATCGGCTTAAACAGCTCGAGCAGGAGGCCAAATTCCAGCGTGAAGCCGAAAGAAACCTCTGAAGAGAAACTAGGCGACGCCGAGAGTTAGAGGACAAGCTCCTAAAACTCGAAGCTGACCTAAAAATCAAAACCATTCAACCTGGTCACGAGGACAACTCCCCCAAAGATCAAGATCCATTCACCAAAGAAATCATGAAAGCTAAAGTTCCGAAGGATTTTAAAGCTCCAGACATGACCCCATACGACGATACCTCCAATCCAAGCCATCATCTCAGCAATTTCAGAAGCATAATGTATCTCACTGGTGCACAAATTATAAATCACACTTTTAACAACTCGTACCACTAACCAGCAAGTGCACTGGGTCGTCCAAGTAATACCTTACGTGAGTAAGGGTCGATCCCATGGAGATTGTCGGCTTGAGGCAAGCTATGGTTATTTTGTAATTCTTAGTCAGGAAATTAATAATAAAAATGGTTAGGTTTATGAAGAGTAATTAACATAAAATAAATAATACTTGTTATGCAGTAATGGAGAACAGGTTGAGGTTCTGGAGATACTCTGTCTTTTGAATCTCTGCTTTCCTACTGTCTTCTTCTTCACGCACACAGATCTCCTTCCATGGCAAGCTGTATGTTGGTGGATCACCGTTGTCAATGGCTACCAGCCGTCCTATCAGTGAAAAGTGTCCATGTACATGGCTAATCATCTGTCGGTTCTCACTAATGTTGGAATAGGATCCATTGATCCTTTTGCACACTGTCACTGCGCCCAGCATTCATGAGTTTGAAGCTCGTCACAGTCATCCCTTTTCGGATCCTACTCGGAATACCACAAACAAGGTTTAGACTTTCCGGATCTCAGGAATGCTGCCAATTGATTCTAGCTTATACCACGAAGACTTTGATCTCACAGATTTGAATGCTCTGTTGTCAGGAGATGCAATTAAACGTATGAGCCAGGAACCCAAGAGATACACACTCAATCTAAGGTAGAACGGAGGTGGTTGTCAGGCATGTGTTCATAGGTTGAGAATGGTGATGAGTGTCACGGATCATCACATTCATCATGTTGAAGTGTGAGTGAATATCTTGGAATAGAAACACGCGTGATTGAATGAAAAACAGTAGTAATTGCATTAATTCATCGAAACACAGCAGAGCTCCTCACCCCCAACCATGGAGTTTAGAGATTCATGCCGTAGAAGATACAAATTCAAATGTAAAATGTCATGAGGTACATAGTAAGTCTCTAAAAGTAGTTTTTATACTAAACTAGTGACATAAGTTTACAGAAAATGAGTAAACTAAGATAGATAGTGCAGAAATCCGCTTTCGGGACCCACTTGGTGTGTGCTTGGGCTGAGCATTGAGCTTTACACGTGTAGAGGCTTCTCTTGAAGTTAAACGCCACGTTGCAGCTTGTTTGTGGCGTTTAACTCTGGTTTGTAACCTGTTTCTGGCGTTCAACTTCAAAATAGGGTAGGAAGTTGGCGTTTCAACGCCAGTTTGTGTCATCAAAACTCGGGCAGAGTATGGACTATTATATATTGCTAGAAAGCCCTGGATGTCTACTTTTCAATGCAATTAAGAGCGCACCAATTGGATTTCTATAGCTCCAGAAAATTCATTTCGAGTGCAGGGAGGTCAGAATCCAACAGCATTTGCAGTCCTTTTTCAGCCTCTGAATTATATTTTTGCTCAGGTCCCTCAATTCCAGCCAGAAAATACCTGAAATCACAGAAAAACACACAAACTCATAGTAAAGTCCATAAATGTGATTTTTGCATAAAAACTAATAAAACTATACTAAAAAGTAGCTAAATCCTACTAAAAACTATATGAAAATACCCCCAAAAGCGTATAAAATATCCGCTCATCACTCACTGATGCCTCGGACGCTATTCGTTGCAAAGCCTTCCCGACAACCCTAACAAAGACAGCTATTAAATGGTTCGACAGTCTGCCTCCCAGATCCATCACAAGTTTTGATGACTTAGCCAAAAAGTTTCTTGCTAGATTTTCCATTCAGAAGGACAAAGCCAAGCACGCCCCAAGTCTATTAGGAATCAAACAAGGATATCGGGAGAGTCTTCGATCTTACATGGAAAGATTCAATAAAGCATGCCTGGACATACAGCCATCATGTGTCTCATCAATGGCCTGCGAGAAGGACCCTTTAGTCACTCTATATTAAAGAAACACCTAACATCTTTAAATGAAGTACAAGAACGGGCTATGAAGCATATCAACATGGAAGAAAATTCGCGGTTAGGAGAGGCCTCGAAATCCGAATTCTCCTACTCCTCCTGGGATAAGGATAAAGAGTTCAGCAAAAAAGAAGATCAACATGGAGAGAAGCCTAAAAAATACCACAATTACACCCCTCTTCGGGTGTCTCTTGTGGACGTTTTCCAAGAAGTATGCCACACTGAGAAGATTCCACCACCTCGTCCAATCAAAAGCAAAAAAGGAGGGGGAAATTGGACAGAATACTGTGAATACCACCGAATCTATGGATATCCTACAAACGAGTGCTTCAACTTAAAGAATGTCATAGAAAAATTGATAAGAGGGGGCGACTAGATCGGTACTTAGCCAACAAAACAGACGAACTTAGAAAAAGAAGAAGGGATGAAGAAGTCGGACGAGCTGAACGACCACCCCGTACCCTGGAGAGGCACGTTCACATGATAAATGGAGGGTTTGCAGGAGGAGGGATCTCCAAATCATCTCGCAAAAGGCACCTTAAAGAAGTATATCACGTTGGAGGAGAAGAAGGATCACCCGACCTCCCTACTATTACTTTTACCCAGGAAGATGCGGCAGGCATTATCCCAGGACATGATGATTCCATGGTCATTACTATCATATTGGCCAATGCCAATCTCCACCGCACACTAGTGGACTAAGGAAGCTCGGCAGATATCTTGTTTAAATCCGCCTTCGACAAACTCGGCCTACAAGAAAAAGAGCTCAGAGCATATCCAAACAGCTTGTTTGGACTAGGAGACACTCCAATCCAACTCCTTGGATATATATCACTACACACAACCTTTGGAAAGGGAACCCGATCAAGGACACTCAACATAGACTACATCGTAGTAGACGTGAACTCAGCCTACAATGCCTGATAGGTCGGACAACGCTAAATCAGCTTGCCGCAGTAGTTTCGACTCCACATCTATCCATGAAGTTTCCAACCCCAGAAGGGATAGCCACGATAAAAGGAGACCAAAAAATTGCACGACTAATCTCTGAAAACACTTAACACACATATCAAGGCATCTAATGGTAATAAGAGAGGATTAATATTAGCAAATATAAGGCCAAAGAAGCATGTTTTCAATCAAAGCACATAATTAGGAAGGCAAATTTAAAACCATGCAAATAGTATGAATAAGTGGGTAAAGAGTTGATAAAAACCACTCAATTGAGCACAAGATAAACCATAAAATAGTGGTTTATCAGCGACGCTGTTACAACGAAAGTCTGAACCTTAGAGGCAAATGAGAAGAAATGAACAGTATCGAACTCAAAGGAGTTCGAGGCCAGGAAAAACTTCGTCCACAACCGGAGGGCGAGATCGAGGAAGTCCAGATCGGAGATATCCCAGATAAAACAACAAATATTGGGGCGACTTTGAGAAAAGACATAAAGGAGTCTCTGATACAGTTCCTAAGAGATAATGCCGACCTCTTTGCATGGAAGGCCACAGACATGCCGAGCATAGATCCCAAACTAATGTGCCACAAACTGGCAGTATACCCAGGATCTCGGCCAGTACAACAGAAGCGTCGGAAGCTCAGACCAGAGAGATCCCAAGATGTGGAAGAACAGGTACGAGCTCTACTAGATACAGGATTCATAAGAGAATTCAAGTACCCACTATGGCTAGCCAATGTTGTATTGGTGAAAAAGTCAAATGGGAAATGGCGGATGTGCACTGATTACACCGATCTGAATAAAGCCTGCCCAAAAGACCCCTATCCACTCCCAAGCATAGACACTCTAGTGGATGCCTCCTCTGGATACAAGTACCTTTCTTTCATGGATGCTTATTCAGGATATAATCAAATCCCAATGTACCCACCTGATCAAGAAAAGACCTCATTCCTAACCCCAAAAGCAAATTACTGTTATGTCGTGATGCCATTCGGACTCAAAAACGCAGGAGCTACCTACCAAAGATTAATGAATAAGGTCTTCGCAGACCACATCGGGAAACTCATGAAGGTATATATAGATGACATGTTGGTAAAAATACAAAGTGAGGAATCGTTACTGTCCAACCTCACCAAAGTATTCGATACCATCAGAAAGCATGGCATGCGACTTAATTTCGCAAAGTGTACATTTGCAGTAGAAGCCGGTAAATTCCTGGATTTCATGCAAACACAACGAGGAATCGAGGCGAACCCAGATAAATGCCGAGCTATACTCAACATGAAAAGTCCGACCTGTGTCAAAGAAGTACAACAACTCAACGGAAGACTGGCAGCCTTGTCCAGATTTCTAGCCGGATCGGCCATAAGATCTCTCCCCTTTTACGCCACACTAAGGAAAGGAAAGAGGTTTAAATGGACCACAGAGTGCGAGCAAGCCTTCCAGGATTTCAAAAAATTCCTGGGACAACTACCCATTCTTACTCGACCACGGGAAGGAGAAGCACTCATATTATACCTCGTAGTAGGAAGTCGGGCAATAGCCTCAGCACTAGTTAGAGAAGACGAAAGTGGGCAACAACTCATCTACTTCATCAGCAAAGCCCTACAAGGGGCCGAACTGAACTATCAAAAGGTAGAAAAGTTCGCCTACGCTCTCATACTAACTTCTCGACGACTTTGCCATATTTTCAAGCTCACACTATCAAGGTTCGGACTAACCAACCCATGAAAGGCATTCTACAGAAGACAAACTTAGCTGGAAGAATTCTACAGTGGGCAGTCGAGCTATCTGAGTTTGATCTTCAATATGAAGCTCGGACGGCCATCAAGTCTCAGTATTTGGCCGATTTCATTGCTGAGTACACTGACACCCTGGGAACCCCTACAAAATGGAATCTCTATGTAGACGGCTATTCAAACAAAACCGGAAGTGGTGCAGGTATGATAATAGAAAGCAACCAAGGAACCCAAATCGAACTCTCCCTTAAATTCGAGTTCCCTGGGTCGAGCTGTACGACCCGGGCTGAGTAAAGACAAGTCGATCGACCTCTTCAGGTCTGGATTCCCCGACCTCTTCTTAAAGAGTTCGGCCAAATCGCCAGAAGGGCCCAGACAGGCCCAAATGAAAGGACACGGCCCAATCTAAAGGCAGTTAAAGCCTAGAAAGATAAGGGCGGTTCTCCAGAAGATAAGATGACCTCACTTAAAGATAAAAGATAAGATAACTAACTTATCTTATCTAGAAAGGTCAGCCTATACTACTATAAATACACTGGAGCACCCAGGTATAACTCATACTCTGATTCTACTAAAAACCTACTTAAAGCCTATGCTAACTTAAGCATCGGAGTCTCTTGCAGGTACCACCACCCTCCGGTGACCAAGGATCAGCAGCATCTCCAGTTCCACCAGGTCCAACAAGTCAGACACGACAGCTCCGGCCACCACCGCAGATCTCATCCGAGATCGACCTACAGTTTCAGGTAACCCACGGAACAGTATCTTTGGTTCATATTCCAAGAATTTGAAATAAGATTGCCAATGAATTAGCTTAAATTGTATCAAAATATAGAATACTTCCTGAAACTTTAAAAAAATTGACAAAAATTTGACAAATTTTGGTACCTATTGAAGAAAGGAAAGTTTTAGTTGTAGATGATTGGGATGATGACGATTGAAAAAAACCAATTGCGAAATATTTGAAAAATCCTAATACTCAAGTCGATCGAAAAATTAAGTTAAAAGCAATGAATTTTGTGCCGATGGGTGATGAGTTACATAAAAAGGGTATTGAAGAAAGTCTTTTGAGGTGTTTAAGTCAATCTAAAAAAGATATTGCTCTTGGTGAAGTCTACAAGGGCATATGTGGCGCCCATCAAGTTGGAAAAAAATAAAATGGGTACTTCGACATGATAGAGTATATTGGCCATCTATAGTTAAAGACAATATTGATTATGCCAAGGCATGCCAAGAATGTCAGAAGCATGGAGTAATACAACAAATCCCTGCTTTTGAATTACATTCTATTATAAAACCTTTGCCATTTAGAGGATAGGTTTTGGATTTGATTGGAATGATTTATCCCCCTTCATCGAAGAATCATAAATTTATTTTAGTAGCCATTGATTATTTCACAAAATGGGTTGAAGCTGTCCCTTTGGTAGATGCATGTCAAAATAAAATTATTAATTTCATAAAAGAATACATACTTCATCGATTTGGAATTCCTCAAACGTTGAGCACCAATCAGGGTACTATATTTACTGACCAATTGAACAATTTGATTCTCTACCAGTAAAGAATTTTATAAGAATTATCACGTTGTAAGTATAGTTTCTAAACCAACAGAAAATCCTTTCGTACAAAAATTTTGGTTATCACAAGTAACAAAACCCAATAAAATTTATAACCGAAGTATTCAAACCTCGGGTCGTCTTCTCAAGGAATTGCATGGAAGTATGATTTATTATTGGTTATGGAAATTGTGTATTTTTGGGTTTTTGAAATAAGGAACAAGTAATTTAAATGGTAAGAAAAATAAATTAATAATTATAAAGAATCTCTTGTCAAGGTATGAGAACTGGAAATCCTATCCTAGTTATCCTTATCAGGTGTGATGAGAATTGGATTTTGTTCCCACTTAGTTAACCCTTACTAAATAAAGGAAAGTCAAGTGGACTAATTAACTTGATTCCTCAAGTCCTAGTCAACTCCTATGGAAAGACTAGCTTTAGAGGGATCCAAATCAATCAGCAATCCCAATTTCCAACCAAGTGCTAAGTTTGATAACTCAAGTGTCACCAATTACTTAACCAAAGCCAAAAGGGGGAAATAAATCTAAATTAAATTGAAAGCATTAATAACTAAATAAAACAATTATAAATCTGAAATACCTCAATATGTATTAATTAAGAAAATCAATCCTAACATGGAGTTCATAAACCAAATTGAAAAGATAAATATCAATTAAAGTAATAGAATAAATAAAAGTAGAAAATAAATTAAAGGAACATTGAACCTGGAATGAAGAAAATAACCATAAACTGAGAGGAATCCTAATCTTAAAAATCTAAATCTAAATCCTAAATCCTAAGAGAGAGGAGAGAGCCTCTCTCTCTAGAAAACTACATCTAAATCCTAAAATTGTGAATATGAATGTTGTATATGTTGTATCAATGAATGGATTGATTCCCCCACTTTATAGCCTCTAATCTTTGTTTTCTGGGCTAAAAACTGGATCAAAAATAGCCAAAAAATCACCCCCAGTAATTTCTGGTACGTACAGGTCGCTTCAAAGTCACGCGAAAGCGTCGTCCACGCGTTAGCGTCGATTGCGTTTTTGCCAGGTCACGCGTCTGCGTGATCCACGCATGCGCGTCACCTGGCTTTGGGGTAGCTATGGCAAATTATATATCGTTGAGAAGCCTCGGATGTTAGCTTTCCAAAGCAACTAGAACTGCGTCATTTGGACCTCTGTAGCTCAAGTTATGGTCGATTTAGTACCAAGAGATCAGGCTGGACAGCTTTAGCAGTTCCTTCAGTTTATTGTCTTCCTTCCACTTTTGCATGCTTCCTTTCCATCTTCTAAGCCATTCCTGCCCTATAATCTCTGAAAACACTTAACACACATATCACGGCATCAAATAGTAATAAGAGAGGATTAATATTAGCAGATATAAGGCCAAAGAAGCATGTTTTCAATCATAACACAAAATCAGAAAGGAAAACGTAAAACATGCGAATTATATGAATAAGTGTGAGAATAATGGATAAAATCTACTAGATTAAGTACAGGATAAACCCTAAAAATGGGGTTTATCACCAATTTATTAGAAATTTTGCAGCATCGAGAAACATAACTATGGTAACTTTGACCCCATATTACGCACAAACAAATGGCCAAGTTGAAGCAGCAAATAAAATTTTAATCAATTTTATTAAAAATCAAATTGCCAAAAATCTCGAACTTGGCATGAGACTTTAAGTCAAGTATTATGCGCTTATCGAAATTCATTTAGAGGATCGACGAATAAGTCTCCTTATAAATTAGTTTAGGGTCATGATGCAGTATTACCTTTAGAAATTAACCTCAATACCCTAAGAGTAATGAGGTAAGATGAGTTGCCAATTGAAGATTATTGGAATGCAATGTTCGATGAATTAAATGAGTTTGATAATGAACGTATTTTAGCGCTTGAAAATCTTATTCATCAAAAAGAAAGAATTGTTCATATTTATAATCGACGAGTAAAAGAAAAATGTTTCCAACTAGGTAAATTATTTCTCAAAGTTATATTACCGATGGAAAGAAAATCAAAACTTTATGGTAAGTGGTCCCATAATTGGGAAGGCCCTTTCCAGGTAATCAATTTATACTTCGAGAATGCATATCGCATTAAGAATATCGATTCGGTTGAGGAAGTTAAGTCAATAAATGGGAATATCTAAAACGATATCAATGATGGGAAAGTAATGTTTAGTATATAAAAGAGAAGTACAAGTAACAGAAAGGAAGTTTCTATATAGAAGAATATTTTAAGTCCTTGGAAAATAAGGCTCTCATAATTCCTCCAACTCAAAGCGAAATCGAACTCTTTCTTCATTATAGGAAGAGTAAACCATGATTTTATCGTTTTCTTTGACTTGCATCCTGTCATACTTCCTTTTAATCTCAGGCTGTTTGTTCTCCATTTCACAAAGGCTTCTAAACAGATTTTGTTTTTTTTATTTGTGCTTTAACATAAGGTTCTTTCAATGCAGTTTCTTCTTTTCGAACTAAAGTAAGCTCTTTTAAGTTCTTCCCTATGCTTTGCTAAGCGAGCTCGAGTGCTGGCATCATGGGCAACATTAATCTTGAACTCTTTGAATGTTTTTTGTGTCGATTGGTAGGCCACATCAATGCCTACAGATTCTGCTTTGATTTTGGTCATTTCTTTCTTTACTATATTTATTTTGTCTTGAGAAATGAAAAGGTTATTAGAAACCTTTTCAAATTTCTTCACCACCTTGGAAAATCGAAGTGGAACCTGGAATTCAAGGGAGGCACTCAAAATGTCATATAAGATGTCATTCAAATCATCTTGTTTAACCCACTTATCGACAGTATGAGTTAAGAGCCTAAGAATGGAATTTAATTGTTTGAAAGTCTGCCGGGTTAGATCTTCTAGAAGATTTTGTTTTGACGATTCCTCCATAGTCGGAATTGAAGTCGGCATCTTCGTCTTGTGAGTAATTCTGGATATCACAGCTAAGAGTTCAGCCAACTCAGTATCAAGAGGGCTGGAGACAGTGGCTAAAGGCCCTTCTATAAGTTTTGGATCTTGTTGAGGAGACGGCCTGGATTGATCAGTTGGATCTGAAGAAATTTGAAACTCTGGAATAGCTTGAGGATGAGACATTTTCTTTCCAGTGTCTTGAACAGGAAAGTCAATTGTTTATGAAAGAGGGGGATTGATGATAAGGTTAACATTAATGGGAGAAGAAGGAGAAGAATTACTTACAGCTTAAAACGAAGGGATTTTTCTTTAATTGAGTCCATCAGATTTTGTTCTTTAATGTCTAATGGATCGATAACTTGGACAGGAGAGACGACGGAAATAGTCGTTGACTGAGCAGGTGATTGAGCTCTTTGAGTTTATGCCAAATACTAAGAGATTATATTTCCACTAAAAGAAGATGAACTTGAATGATGATTTTCCTTCTTTTCTGGATTGACTTGTACCATTGATGCAGAAGGAGTTGGTCGAATGGTTTCTCCAGCCCTTGTTATGATAAAAGTAGTAATGAGTGAAACAAAGTTGAAATCAATAAAGTTAATATTGAATTAGTTAATAAATATACCTTGATAGACCTTCTGGGTTTGAGGTGTGGAAATTGAGAAGAATTTTCCGATGAATCATTCAAATCGGAATCATTAGAAAAAGATGAGGAATCTTTCGAATGGGAAGGAGTTTTCTTTTTTTAAGGTTGAGGGCTTTCATCAGAGGAACTTTCGCTGGATGATTGCTTTTGAAATAAAGATAATAAGAGTTTAATGTAAGAACTTTAGAAGAATAAACGAAAGAGAAATTTAATTAAGTTTTTACCTTTGTTGTTTTGGTAATCTTGGTGGAAGTTTTTTGTACCGTTTGTTTTTGTTGTTTCGAGGTTTCAGTAGCTTCAGTCTTTCTTTTTTGAGCCCTGAGGATGCCTCAGAAACACTTGGAGGATTCTTAATCGAGCCTTTCTTTATTTCATCTAGTGAGCGGTTGTATCGAGAATAATAATTATTCCACTATTCAACAAAAGATTTAGTGACGAAGTCACTGTAAACAAAAGATAGAGAAAAGTAACAGCTTCAATTTTTGTCGCTGATATCAAGACACTCCTTAACATTCTCCTTCGATTTGAATTCTATATGGCAGAGAGCTTTATCTTTCTGAGGAAAAGGATCTAGAAGAGCTTGTGAAAAATCCATTTGTCTAACAACATAATGGGGGGTATGAAGGGTCACTTTGAACTCTTTTTCTTTTGTATTAAGGGATTCCCGTCGGGAAAACCTGAAGAGCAAGAAAATTGGCCCAAATAGTGTTGTTCAAAATGTTATTATCATCATTGGAGAAAAGGAGGCGTTGAAACCAAGATGGGCAACATCTTCGATTTGAAAAGGGGGCAAGCATTAATTCCTCAGTTCAAAATTTTTTGCATGAATGGAACTTCGAGAATGCTTTCCAGAAGAGCTCTTCAGCCGAGTGTGCATCTTTGAAATTTGGTTGACGGGTAAGTATTCAAAAACCCTCAATGCTTTACTTTTCTGAAGTTGTAATTCCTCCTTGTGTCATGTGTTTTTCAAAAATGGCATTTAGTCAAAGTTGTAGAAGCCAAAGGGGACCTCCTCCACTAATCTAGGACTTCTTTCAAAGACCATCGACTAATTGTCCCAATTCATCATATAAATTTTCTAAGAGCAATTTAGCCAGATTGAACATGTGCCCTTCATAAAGTAAGGCGATCAGTGGGTAAATAGTTTTTGCATTGAGATACTTCTTGAGCAGAAGACAATAGCATTTAGCCAATAGTACAAAAAGGCTACGCTTTCATCGTTCGTAATAGTACTTCCTTCTTTAGCCATATTGTGTTTAATAAACTCTTCATAAGAGTTCTTCTGGATAATGTTATAGGATTTGGTGGGTTTTATATCGAATGTAGCTACAGGGCTGCCCATCGAAAGTCTAGTGATGGCAGCTACATCGAAGAGTGTAGGACCAACCATTCCACAGGGAGGTGAAAATTGTTTGTAATTTTATTCAAGAAACAAAGCGCATCGCCAATCATCCAATGATGAGTAGTTGGTGTAAAATGAGAAAAACAAAGAAATTCATGTATACATTGTGCTCTCCAAGCTTCGCCTTTTACAGGTTCGAGTCTTTGGTACCAAATGAGAAAATCAGCAGTCTTGAAGGAGACTTTGGGATCGTTTTGGAAATGTTTTTTGCCATCAATAAAGGGTGCTATGAAAAAGTTCCGTTTAATAAGCAAATCTTCTCCTTCGACACTGAAAAAGTGATGGACGTTTTTCTTGGCTTGTTCTAAGGTTTGTAAAGGATTGACAAAATAGCAAGTATCATATTCGACAGTAAAAAGGAAGAGGATTTTTTTTTGTCATTTGTAATGTCCTCGGAGTCTTCAATAAAAGTGTCATTGAATCGAGACGATATTTTTAAGTTAGACTGCTCAAAAATTTCAGTCATAACTTGTTTACCTTTGTTTTTGGCTGTTGAAGTTTTTGGAGTTTTAGAAGAAGCCATTAATATTGGAAAGAAAAAGAAATGAGTATTGATTTGGTTTCGGATGAAGAAGGGTGCACAAAAAAATTGAGAAAAAGATTGGTGTAGCTATTGGAAGAAGATAAATTTAAAAAGAAAAAATGAAAATATGGAGACAAGGGTTTATAAAGGGATTTTTTTATAAAATTTTCAAATTTTAAAAATAAAAAAACTTCTTTGAGAAGTCACGATTAAAGAAGATAGAGAGAATAATAATTAATGGAAAAGCGGGCCATTGTAGGTGTTACTTTTGAAATAATGGAAATATGAATAGGTAATGAGACGTATCTAAATTAATTATTTAGTTATGGGTCTTAAAATTCTTAAGAGAAAATAGGATTGAGCATCTCATAGACGCATCAATTCTAAGGGGGCAATTTGTTAGTAAAAAATAAATAAGTTCTGAGCTTCGAAGTAGAATGTTGCTTCATAGGGCTTATCGAGGATGGCATATCAACAAGGGAGTGAATTTCGATTGATAAGGACTCGTGAGGAAGAATGAAATAATTGAAGAAATGAAAAAGTTGATAAGTGAAGCTAATTAATGACAGTTGCCCATATCGTGCAAAAGAGTGGGAACGATAACTCAAAGATTAATGCACGTGGGAGTTATATTTGAATTTGATTGGTCGAAAACTCTTATAAATAAGTGAAGGTTCGAAGAAAAAATGGTTGAAATTCGTTTTCAAAAAACACTCTCGCACACTGATATCCCTAGCGATTTTCTGAGTCTGCAAAGAACTTTTTTTTCTATAAAATTCCTTTCATATCTTTTAAATTTCATTTAAATTTCTCGTAGTCTTTATTTTCATGCAAATTTATTTTCCGAGCAAATTTACTTTTTCTGTTTTTTTTTTTGAAGATTCAGGATTTTGTATTTGACTTTAAAATTCTAGTTTACTGCTTTCTTTAAATTTAATGTTATTCTTTTTCATTCTAGTCATTTTATTTTTAAATTGATTTTTTTCAGATTTTTTTTTATTATTTTGTTCAATTAAAAAAACTTTTGATACATTTTTAAAAACTAATATTCACAAAAATAAATTTCACTCCCAAATCATTAAATATCAAACCACTTATATTTATTAAAAATCGATAAAACACAAAGTAACCCAAGAAAAGGGCAATCAGAATTTATTTCGGCAACTACGATGACGTAGGGGTGGCAATATGTACTCTACCGCGGGTACCCAACCCGATCCCACCTATTTGGGTAGGGTTGCCAACCCGATCCGCAGCGGATAGGGTAGGGTGCGGATAGAGTTTTTGTGCGGGTCGGGTAGGGTGCGGGTTGAGCTTCAATCCTACCCGACCAACCCGCACTCTATATATGTTTATATTATATACTTATATAAAAATATGTTTTAAGTGGATGTTGAATCAAAAACCTCTCACTAAATGTAAAAAATCCTTAGTCACTAAAAGAATATCATTAATTTAATAATTTAAGCGGATAAAGTTAGGGTTGGATTCAAACCCTACCCTACCCTATCAATTGCCACTCCTACGATGACGGTTCAATTATAAAGTGGCAAAACACACATATATGTCCAAAATTATGCAATGCTAATGTGCTTTAAACAGGTAAAGGAGTGCAGTATTTTTTTAAAATTAATTTGATATTTAAAATAAAAAATAAAATATTTTGATTCTAAATTTTAAATTAAATCA
>NC_029790.2:18957546-18958384 GCF_000816755.2 Arachis ipaensis | reverse complement strand
CTAGTAAATAAAAAGTAATATTTATTTAATTAACAAAAACAACAGCACGCTTTACTGGATAAAAAGTGTTTAACTATAAAATATAAGTCATATAAGTCAGCAAATATGTTTTTTTTTCTTGGACATGCAGCAAAATTTTAATTGTCCAACCGTTTTTACGTATTTTTAATATTTTTGGTATAGTAAATAAAAAGTAATATTTATTTAATTAACAAAAACAACAGCACGCTTTACTGGATAAAAAGTGTTTAACTATTTCATTCTGAAAATATAAGTCAGCAAATATGTTTTTTTTTCTTGGACATGCAGCAAAATTTTAATTGTCCAACCGTTTTTACGTATTTTTAATTTGGGAAATATTTTTGGTATTCAAAGTGTTTTTTATGAAGTTCAAGGTATAGGCTTTGATTGTTGAGCCCAAATTTTTAAATATTGGCACAAGTTCCTCCCGAAAGATGGGTCCATGTAGAGAGTTCTAGATTATGGGCCTGATAAACGAATATAGTGTTTTGGACAAAACAGAAAAGAAAAACTAAATTAAGGCCGAAACTCTATTTACTACTTACTACTTTACTCTAACGTTAGATCTAGACTTCTATACTCTCAACATATTTATTTTCCATAAAAAATGACAAACAAATTGGTCTCTTAAGCTGCCTTTGTTTCTTTACACTAAAATTGAGCTGAGTATTATATTGTGACTAAAGATTGAATTTCAAATTTTAATCCTGGAATATAAAATCAGTTTTTTCAATATTTCTAAAAATAGAGACATAAGGAAATTAAAGTTTTTAGAATAAAAACTGAAAATTAAATAACATTTTTTTTAAAAATAATC
>NC_029790.2:18948514-18956944 GCF_000816755.2 Arachis ipaensis | reverse complement strand
TTATCTTAGCAAAAATATTTTAGTAATAAAAAAAATTAACCAAAAATAATCATAATTTATTTTATTTAATATTAATTAATTGTTATGACAATTAATAAATATTAAATAAAACAAGTTATAACGGTTTAGCCTCTCCTTGAAACACATTCTTAGGTAGCTTTTGGTAGAGAGACAGAGACGGAAAGACTGAGACTGCGAGATGAGACTAAGAGACAGAAATTGAAATAAATCACAGTATTCTGTTTAGTGTAAAGTGGGAGACAGAAATTGAAATATAAATGAAATTCTAATTTAATTTATACAAAAGATAAAATTGAAATTAATTAATTGGAATGAAGGTATTTTACAGAAATTAATTTCTAAATGGATAACACAATGGTGAAGTGCAGATAAATGGATGCATGGTGTGATGTCCATAAATGTGGACCTGTGAAGATCAGAGACCTGCAAAACGCAGGTAACGTTTTGCAGGCGTTGGAAACAAAAAATTGCAGACCCTGCAAAACGCAGGCTGCGATTGGCGAGGGAATGGAACAAGAAATTGAAACGTGCCCTGCATGCCGACAGGACCAAGGCTTGACTAACTTCGAACTGAGTAAAACGCAGAATGCGTTTGTCAGTGAAGGTTGCGTTTTGCAGACTCCCTACCTGCATGCGTGCCACGTGTTCTGGGAGGGGGTTTAGCTGGGTCCTTATAAGTGAGAAACGCAGATTGAAGTAGAAGCATAGTTACTGAAGCAAAACTAGTTACTGAAGAAATAGTTGAGGGAGAGTGAAAAAGCTGTGAAAGAGTTTGGTGAAGAAGAAGAACTACATGGTATAGGGAAAAAAAATGGTGCATGACTATACCAAACTAGAAGATCATATTATTGACTATTTGGATCGTACAAAAAAAATATTATTATAGATATTATAATAAATGATTTTTTTCAGTAATATTTTGTAATAATAATTAATACTGTATGTTAATAACAAACCGTGTAGGTTATAGTTATTATAATAAATGGTTATTATTATTGTTATTATTGTTATATTCGAATAACTATTATTATAATTAGAGTGTTATTATGATTATTTTATAATACTGATTATGATAATGAGAATAAGTTTTTATTAATTTTTAATAATTAATAATACTGTTTAATAAATAATAGATAAATATTCGTGATTTTTTAACAATTTATTATTATTATGTTTTAACCGGTATTATTTAGAATTTAATAATTATCATTTTTTTTTGCAGGCTATCAGAAATTTGTTGCCCAGAAAATTGGATCCGCCAGATACGTTGAATGAGGTAGTTGTAGCGACATTGGCATTGACTGGTTTTCAACACGTTTCGCGAGTAGGCGAAATGAGAGGTCATTCTGCACTACTGAGTGCTTTGGTGGAACGCTGGAGGCCGGAGACTCACACGTTTCATCTTCCGGTCGGTGAAGTGACGGTGACGCTGGAAGATGTGAGCTATATTCTTGGTTTTCCAGTTAATGGGGAGCTTGTTACGGGTAGATCAGATAGCAGCCACCAGTTTTTGGTTGAGAACTGCATTGCGTGTTTTGGTTGGGAGCCCGGTCCGGACGATCACGTGTTGGGAAAGGTTAATATTGCTTGGGTCCGGCGGTGCAGAGACACCGAGCCGTGTGATACTCAGGAGTCTCTCGAGCGGTACGTCTGAGCGCACATTTTCTGTGTGCTCGGTACAATTGTGTTTCCGGATAAGTCGACCGTTTCACTGAACTCGAAGTTTCTACCGCTACTTAGGGATTTCCACCGGATTTCAGGGTATAGTTGGGGAGCAGCCAGTCTGGCACACCTATACAGATCGTTGTGTCGTGCCTCACGATACAACTGCAAGGAAATGGATGGCCCACTGATGCCGCTTTTTGTTTGGGCGTGGGAGCGTATGCCGTTCCTGGCACCTATACCCCGCGATCAACTCGGCAATATTGGTGTTCCACTAGCGCGACGGTATTGGCTTTTAGCGTTGTTGTTATTGTTATTATTATTATTAAGCTTATTCATATTGTTATTATTATTATTATTATTATTATTTTGTTCTTCTTATTAATAATGTTATTATGTTTTCGTTAGGTGGAGTCATTGGCGCCGACATACAAGATATATACGGCGGCCTATTGCGCATTTTAGGCGAGGTCTCGACGACATGGGAGTTGACGACGTAAGTTGTACCATTAATGTCCAATGTTTTTATTCAGAAGAATAGTTTTTCTAATCGACCTCTTGGTAACTATTATGCAGTTTATATGGCGGCCATATATGGGAGTGGGGATTTCGGATGGCCTCGCTCCCCATATGATTATGTGCTCCACCCAGTCGCCTCTAGTGTCATTCGAGTGCATAGAATGGCACGCGACAGATCGGGTCAGACGACAGTTCGGGATGCAGCAGCTACCACCAGGCCCCATGTTCAACCTTGGTCGTGATCACTGCAAGCGGCTGACAGGAGCACAGAACCATGACTGGGGACAAATTTACAGTCAATGGGTTAACAGATGGACATTTGACCGCTATAACACATTGCAGCTAGGCGAGGAGATTATTGACTTCCATCCTCTCCCAGTGTACTACGACTGGTACACACAGCAGTATGGGATTCACCTGCGGCTGTCAGATAGAGTTCCAGGCGAAGAAATTGGCAGCGGTTTGTATGACACTGGTGCTGTGAGCATGACAGATTTAGGCAGTGGTCCTGACGTCAGCAGCGGGCTGGACGCCGGTGTGTCTCAGGGTCATCCGTATAACTTACGGACACAGACTGCGCCTCCGGACAAATACACCCCATCCTTGTATTCGAAGAAGGCGCCGAGGAAGTAGTCTATTGTAGTTGATGGGTGATTCAGGGTTGTATTCATAGTTGTATTCGACATTTGTATTCAGTATTATTATTATGACATATTTAGATGATTCTGTTCAGTAATTATTATTATTATGACATATTTAGCTTTGTTCCATGTAACTCTAAAAAATGTTAACTAGGTTGAAAATTTTATTTATCATAACGAGATTAAAAACTTTATTTATTATAAATTGTTAACTAGGTTAAAATACATGACGATATTACATAAAAAGTAACATATAATTGTGAAGTAGGTCATAACAAAGTTACATTGAAAAGCTTAACCACTAATGACCTCCAGCGGAGCTTGGACCTGCGCGCTGAGGACATCGGCTACGACTATGTCCCTCGCGTCCACATATAGTGCACCGGCGAGGACCACGCATCCCACGTGAATCCATCTCATTCAAGTAGCGGGTGGACTTCGGTCTTCCTTTCGTCGCGCGCCTCAATGTCCAGTTGGCGATCACCTTCGCTCCTTCGTATCTATCCCATGTAGATGGGTCACCCATCGGAACAAACTCGCCTCTGTAAACCTTACAAATTTCAGACATCTTGTACACATCGTGCACGTACACTTGCCAATCGAGACGCTGGTTGGCGCAACATGCAAGCACGTGGCGACATGGAAGTCGCTCGACCTGGAAATGGCCACAGTCGCAGTGTCGTTGCGCAAGGTTGACCGTGTAAATGGTACCATCTTGCATTTCGCGAACCTCAAACATCTCATGCGCCTATCGAACCGGTTGACCACAACGTTTCCTGCATGTCGGAAGCTTTCTTCAACTCTCTTCGTTGCGAACTCTGAATACGTAAATCCGTTGCGGAGACGCTCATGAGCCTCGGTACTCTTCCGAGTGAATAACTCATTCAGCCGATAGAAAGTTAACCGGATCAGGGCAGTCACAGGAAGGTTGCGTGCCCCCTTCAGGACAGAATTTATGCACTCTACCAAGTTTGTCGTCATATGTCCCCAACGATGACCACCATCGAATGCCAACAACCATCTCTCAACACCGATCTCATCGCACCATTGAGTATATGCCTCACCCTGCCCTTTAAGCCTTTGGTAGTTTTTGTTGTACTCCTACTCCGTTCTAGAATAGCCTGTTGAACAAACCATTTAGTCATAAGCAGATGTCACAAATTTACTATGAATAGAACCATAATAGCGAGTTGATATACATGTGTTCACCACGAGTTTATGCAAATATGGAGCCTTGAACCTCCTTAAGAAGTTGGAGCCGATGTGCCTAATGCAGTACATGTGCCACGCCCTTGGTGGTGACCATGCACCGTTACTGCGAGCTATTGCAGCGTCGATAGAGGTATGGCGGTCAGAAATAATACCCACCCCATCAATGGTAACAACATATCTCCGCAAATTCGTTAGGAAAAACTCCCATGCATCTGTCGTCTCACCCTCAACTATGGCAAAAGCAATAGGCACAATGTTTTGATTCCCGTCTTGTGCAACCGCTACCAGAAGTGCACCTTTATATTTTCCATACAGGTGCATGCCATCAACTTGCACCAGCGGCTTGCAGTGTCTAAATGCTACAATACACAGATAGAAGCTCCAAAAAATGTGATGCAGAACTCTTACACCTTGAACCTCCTCAGTCTCACGGTAAACGGGGAGCGTTTTGATTTGAACACGAGACCTTGGCATTTTAACCGTCATTGCTTTCAACCATACTGGCAGGGTCTGGTAAGAAACTTTCCAATCACCGAAAACCTTGGCAACAGCTTTCTGCTTTGCCAACCAAGCCTTGCGGTAACTGACAGTGTAGTTGAACCTGGATTGAACTTCTGCAATTACAGACTTCACCTTTATCGAGGGGTCTGATTCGACCAACGGCCTAATGACATCTGCAATTGTGTCCGAGTCCAACTTGGCATGATCTTGTGATATCGTTCCCACGGTGCACGTGTGCTTGCCATTGTATCTCATGATCTCCTAACAAGCTTTCTTTCGAATCAAGCTAGCCCGGATTAGCCAATCGCACCCTGCACCATACCCCTTGCATTTCGCATAGAATGTTTGCGGCTCAGACTCATACACAGTGTAATCAACCCCTCTAGAGATAGTGTAGCTTTTGATTGCAGATATCACCGACTCTCTCGATCCAAATTCCATTCCAACACTAAACTCGCCATCTTCCGCCGCAGCATTGCCTTCACCTACGACATGCGCACCACCATCAGTCAGACGAGGCATATAAAATAAACACTATAGGAAACTTGAGTTAATAATCATAACATACCCGTATTCGCATACTCAGAAAATTCTAGGTCATGCATGGCTTCCATATCTAGAGTCCGCATAAAAGATGGAACACCAAACGGGTGTTGGCTTATAATCGCATTCGCTTCACTTGGCACCTCCGGATTGCCTGCCAAGTCTCCGTCATCGTTCTCGTCATCGACTTCATAGTTAGCTTCGAACTCCTCTTCACTGTCATTATTTTCTTCTTCCCAATCTATATCACCGAGCTCATCAATATTGACCCCCTCGCCGACCGTGCCCGACCCTGACTGCTGCTCAAACTCAACGTACAACTCCATCATCGGCACGTGAAATCGGGTTTGTTGATAAATACAGAACATCTGCTGCATACTGGCATCGTCAGTAATGGGCATTAATTGAAACTGTATTAGCCCACCAAATACTTGCATAGGACTTCTGTATAAAAGGTTGCTGACCCTTTTCAAAATGTGGCTTTGAATGTTATTACAAAGCCCATTTTGCAAATCAACAAAGCTCATGGTACATGGAATAGCAAATGACAACGGACATTCACAAACAAAAGTCACTCCTTCATGTGTGTTTGGTATAACTTCACCGTTATAATATACTCGCAAATTTGTAATATTTTCCATAATTTCAACCTCACGTACTCCGATTTTTTGGACACAGCTAACTGCCAAAAAAAACTAACAACTACAACATATGTATTTGAAAGAGGAGAATGATGAGTAGAATGGGAGTGAGGCCGTTGCGCTGAGGAGTGCTTCGTATTTATAGGCAGGCCTCTTCAGGAAAATATTTTTTTTTCAACAAACGCAACCTGCGCTTTTCAAAAAGCAATCTGACAACGCGAAAAAATGCTACCTACGTTTTGCGTTTTCCAAAAAAAAAGCTAGCCCTCAGCACAAAACGCAGATTGCGCTTTGTTATTACAAAAAAAAAATTATTTAGCCCAACACAAAACGCATGCCACGTTTGGATTAAAACTATTTTAAAAAAATTTTGAAAATCCTGCACCAACCAAAACGCAGGCCACGTTTCTTCCCTTTCCTGCACAAAAAAAAAAAAAGGCCAAAAGTAAAACGCATCTTACGTTTTACGCCTGTCATCATAGCAGGGAAAATTTTCTCCATGCATCCATTACGTTGAATATCACCAAGCTTTAATCCATATAAAAAAAAAAAGACCCGGTATTTTAAGTATAAAATATTATTAAAATTTCAGTTTTTATCTCTAAAAATATTAGTCTCCTGTGTCCTCACTTTTTAGAGGTACTGAAATACTAAAATTTTTGGGACAGAGACAGAAATTTTAATACCAGTCTCTGAACCAATAAACATGATACTGAATCTCAGTCTCTTAGTCTCTGTTTCAATATCTCAAACAAACTCTACATTAAAGAATTGAAGTGTCTAATTAAAGTGAACAAATAGGTGCAGTTGAATTAAAAGCCAAGATCTGAAGAAATCAATCATCCTTACCCACCACATTGCCACTATATACGTGTAGTATTCAGTTTTGTAAAATAAACTTAATAAGAAGAATAATCAACAAGAGCATGAAGAGACTTTCTTAATCTCAGTAATCTCTGACTCTAAGTCATTACCAGAGATTACATCAATCTTTGATCCCTTAAGAGTGACAGCATTATTAATGGCATTGTTGGCAGATTGCAAGGACTTCTTAGAGACCACGAAATGGATGTGTTGAAGCAACTTGAAGAAGGCACTCTCCACATTCTCACCGCTGAGAGCTGAAGTCTCCGAGAAGAAGAGCCCCTGTTCCTCCGCAAACTCCACCGCATCCTCCGTCCGCACTGCTCTCTTCTCCACAAGGTCACCCTTGTTCCCAATTAGCATTATGACTATGGAAGTGTCTGCATGCGCCCTCAGCTCCTCTATCCACCTCGCCACGTGATCAAATGTCTGCCTCTTTGTTATGTCGTACACCACCATTGCCCCTAATGCTCCTCTGTAGTACGCACTTGTCACTGCCCTGTACCTATATGTGTAAGCAAAATGGGTCAATACATATACAACTTTGAAGTGAATACATATAACAAAAAGATGTAGAAATAACATAGAGTACTTGTGGAGCATGTATGAGTACTAGTTTTCAGCATTTTTGTTGTTTTATTTCTTGTAACAAGTTCTACGTTATTGTGTTGAGCTTGCTTTAAAAAATAAAAAACTTTAAACATTCAATCCACCTTGACAAAAATCTAAATGGACAATCAATAAAAGCTCACCACCACACTGCAGAAAATTCTAACATCTATGTCATGTGCTTAATTGGCATAACATTGTAATGGTAAAAAATAGCAATCTTCATTGGAAGTTGGAAAGAATAGAGAGAGGAAGGAATGAAGTGAATAGAATGAACCTTTCTTGGCCAGCAGTGTCCCAGATCTGTGCCTTGATGAGTTTGCCACCAATGGTGACAGTCCTGGTCTGGAACTCAACGCCGATGGTGGACTTTGAGTCAAAGCAGAACTCATTCTTTGCAAACCTAGACAGTATTTGAGTCTTCCCCACTGCTGAGTCTCCAATCACAACCACCTTGAACACATAATCTATTCTCTCTGGCACATTCACATTATTGTTATCATTATTCTCCCTTGCTCTCTCACCCTCAATCCCATTCATTTCCTGGTTCATTTTCTTAGCTTCTCAACTTCAATGCAATAATAAAAGCTGAGGTGATGCTTCTATTTTCTTGCCCAAACTTGTTTACTAGTGTTTAGAAAACCAAAAGATACTAATAATTGGTCTTAGTATTGTGGAGGTAAGTAGGAGAAAGTAGAGGAAAGTTGAAAAAGAGAGACAGACAAGACCAGTGTTGAATCAATAGTGCCATAAGAAATAGGCAATATGGAACAATGTGGCCCACTCCTTGTCTCACTTTAATGCTTTACCAATATCAGTGTACCACCCCCAATTATATACGGAATTTGCCTATGTTTTATATGGCCCTTATTCTTGGCAATTATTGGCCTTTCTGCTGCCAAAAAAAATATGTATAATTAATCAAAATCTTATAAAGTTTGCTGAATGCTGTGATGGTTTAATTTGCCTTAGCTCTTAGGTTAAGGGTTTTGTTAAATTCTTTTCTTTACTTTTCATGCAGACAGTACCAAAAACAGCTCAAGCCTTATAAGCTATGCATTGGTGCCTGCCACTCATGCGTGATTTTCTTCCAATATAATGATGTAGGTATGGAGATTTTTAGTTGCTTTTATGATACGATTTTACCAAGGTGAATCGGCGCAAGTGGGCCTCAATTATTTAGATACGGAAGAATCGACACACACAGAAACTTCAAA
>NC_029790.2:18947585-18948507 GCF_000816755.2 Arachis ipaensis | reverse complement strand
TATCATGGAATTGAAGTACGTTATGACGATGATGCGTAAAAAATAATAAATTCTAAAAATGGTTGAACTCTTCTCAAAGATTATTATTGTATTCTTTCTTTACTATGCATATGCATCATTTCTTAATCTTTTTCGGTCATTTAATTAAATTAAGAGTATATATGTTTAGGCGTGTAACACGCAGGAGCATGGCCTACCAATATTTTCCAGCTACACTTGAAAGGAGCATAGCAGAATTTTGTTTGTGTCCCTCATTGGTCCATTGGGGCGCAATGCCGTGACCATACGCTGATAAAAGAAAAACATTCTTTAAATCAATTGGCAATTGCAGTGAATAGTGATTTCCTGCACCGACACATGCAGCTTGGGGTGCTAGACTGCTAGGAAATTTACGACCTTCTGAATCATTAGTTATTGCAACCCATGCTCTACGAATTGATAGTTGAATATATTTGATAAAATCTCTACCTGTATTTTAGTGATTTCTTATTCTTTTCTTTGAACCTTCAACTTATATAATCTATATTCCTAAGAATGATTTACTTTTTATTACTTATTACTTCTTCCACTATAATTCAGGGAAAAAAATTGGAAAAAGGTACGCCCTACATGATTAATGACATGTACAGCACAGCAAAGCTGTAAATTAAAAAAAAAAAAACAATTTTATATAGTTTGGACCAAAATATAAGATACAAGAAAAATTCGAAATCTAATAAAATGTATTATTTTTTGTCAGTACTTTTAATAATTAATTCCATTCTTTTAGTTTAATAATTTAATATCATATTTTTAGTTTACACTTTTAAATATTACTAACTAATAGCTGATAAAAAATATTAAATTTTAATAGTCATTTAACACTTTTTATAATATATTTTGTAAACCTCTTTTGTTTATAATGTTATTTTTATGTGGAGTA
>NC_029790.2:18942692-18946965 GCF_000816755.2 Arachis ipaensis | reverse complement strand
CATTTATACACACTCTTTTTGGTTTTTTTGAGTTTCATAATCAACTTTCTAGTCATAATTAAGATTTAAAGATGTACTTGGTGCAACTGAAACCTAGCACAGATGACATATTTATATGCCTTTTGTAAGTTATATTTGAATTCAAGTCCTAACTAAGGTGTTTTAGAATCTATAGTGTATACCCATATAATGTGTAAGTGTGTTGTGTGGTTGTATGATAGATAGATATAATGTCTAGAGTTGGGAGTGTGTTGTGTGGTTGTGTGATAAATAGATATAATGTTTAGAACTGTCCAATTCATTTGACTAAAAAAAATGCATCTTTTAATCAGACAAACATAATTGCTGTTAAACTAGGCCTTGCGGGCCTCAGGATGCAAGTTTTTATTTTATTTATTTATTTATTTTTTTATCAGACGGATTGGATAACAATCCTCAATTCTAAGTTACACACTCACACATACCACACCCACACACACATAATATCCTCCTTTTCTTGGTCAAGTTTATATTAGATGAAATTCGAATCTGAGACCTTTTAGTAAGAAAGGAGAACATATGTCACTTGAACTAAGGTTCATTAGATGCAAGCTTAATCTTCATCGGTGAGAAGAGACTTGGTCCACTCTCGCTCCCTTTTGTGTTGGGCTACTTATTTTTGCTTTATATTTTTAATGTTCTAGCCCTCTTGGAGCTCTCATTTAAGTACAATGAGCCCGTTTACGAAACAACAATTCTTTTATGATTTTTGGTAATGGGAAACAAGAGCTCTTAAAGCCCTAGAAAATATTCTAGAAGTGTGACCAACAGTGCTTGACGATTTGCATCCCTTAATTTAAGTTCAATGATCAAGTCCAAAAAAAAGTTGAATGATGGATCCCACAAAAATGACAAGGTTGGTTTCACCTTCACGGTAACCCGCTACAGCCATGGCCTATGTGGCAAAAACTTATCCTCACATCTCATTAGGCCTCTTCTAGTCTTTTAGCTGCTGCTTCTCAACTAAAATCCATTTCCCCCAAAACTGCCATCTTCTTTATGCTCTGTCTTGCATCATTCCATGGATACATTATCAAGCACAGTTTCAACCCTCAAGATTCCATCAGTACCCACACAAACTCATCATCATCGTGAATTATTCTATCATCACTTGATAAGAACTAACACTCACAACTGTCAACCCTGTGTTTCTTCTTCCACTGCTTCCATTATTCCCAGAACCAGCAAGAAGGCTGCTGCCTCTACTTTTCTACCAGTCTCTGCTTCCTCATCGTCACCACCTCTCCAACCACGTTCTTCTTCTCCAATCTTCCATGCAAAGCCATCCACTGGGTACGCAGCAGCCATAATAGAGGTGGCTCAAAGCACCAAGTCCCTTCACGCCGTTCACATGGATGTTCAGAGGCTTCTGAGGTTTCTCCAATCAAGCAATAATAACGATAAGGGAGAAGCAGCGGCTACCATGATGATGATGAAGGAGGTGGGCAAGCAAGGAAAGTTTCAGAGGCACGTGGTTGCGTTGTTGAGGATGCTGATGAAGAAGGGCAAATTGGGAATTTTGGGAGAAGTTTTAAAAGAGTTCGAGAGGATCTACGAGGAGCTTTGTGGAACTCAGGTGGTGTTGGTGTCATCTGAAGAGTTGTTAGGGATTGCCAAGAAGGTGCGGCAAACACCCTCTTTTGCCCTCTGAACTGAAATTGAATGTGTTCAAGGATGATGATCAATTCAAACCTATATATATATTGTAAATCTCAAATTACAATTCAATTACGAGTTTCTATGCTTCCATCAAAGCTCGCTCTTGGTTTTGCTTTATTCCATTTCATTGTTTGCATGTATGATTCATTGGATTTCGGGAACAAATACAGCATCCGAGACTTTGTTTATTGATTAATTAAGCAACAAGACACAGAGCTAGGACAGGCAAACGGGTCGGACCGGTCAGTATAACCCGCTAATTAAAACCGTCAAACTTAAAAAGTCCACCTCATTCGTGTGATTTAGGCTTAGTTTAGTAAAATTTTTACTTTTCAAAAGTAACATATAAAAGTTAATTTTTAAAAGACAATTTTTTAAAAGTTGTAACATTTATATTTGATAAATTAAATTAAAAATTATTTTTAATAATCACATGTAACAATAATTGCATTTAATAAAATAATTTTTAAAATTTAAAAATATTATAATAGACATAAATATAAACATTAAATTTAAAAATTAATTAACATATGAAGTTATATTAGATTTTTAAATTTTGAAAAGCACAAGCTAACTTTGAAAAAATCTATCTTAGGTACTTTCAAAAGTACCCCGATCTTTTAAAAGCTACAATCACAAGCATATGATCTTTTTTATTTACCAAACACAAAATAAAAAGTTTGAGTTTTTAAATAGTACAAATACCTCTTCAAAAAATTATACCAAACCAAGCCTTATCCGTAGATTTTGATGGAGTTTATCAAAGGGAGACAAGCTTTCCAGGTGGATCAAGTGTTTTTTGTTATGGTTGTTTTTTTATAAATTTTTTTATCTTATTAATCTATAAGAGGATAAAAATGATAATTGAATATATTTTAAATTATATTTTGGATTATGTTTTATATTTGATTGATTATAAATTTAAAGATGTTTAATTATATATTTTGGACAATATTTGTTTTACTTTGGACAATGTTGGTTTTACTATTTTATTTCAAAAAACTTTGTTTATGATTATGTTTATTACATATTCATAATTATAAAAACTTTCATGTTTGTGAATTTAAATATTATAATTTTTTTATGTCTTTAAAAATTATAAATTTATTGAAATAGTTGTGAAATTATATATAATATATATTGTTTAATATTTAATGGTTTATAAAAAAAGAACCCGCCAACCTGCCAGCGTAGTATTACGCGGGGCGGGAGAGAAATTCAGGACCGCCTTACTAGGCGAGGGGGGCAGGCCAGCCCACCAGATGGTGGGCTTTTGACAAGATAGTGCGGGCTTTTCTGTTTGTCACCCTAATGGGATATGGACATAAGTACCTGCCCCATAGAACCTATTAAATATACGCAAATATAAATTTATTAATTTATCCTAATTTATATATACATAAATCCATTTCTTGAATTTAGTAACCCTAATTTCTGCCTCTAATTCAAATTCTTCCTTTTTCTTCCAGACTCATTCTCAGCCTCGATCCTCTCTCTCTAACTCATTTTCTTTGCCTCTCAAGTTCGTCACTATTTCGCTCAGTATCGTCCCAAAAAATTATGTTATGTTATTATGTTGGAATATGTTTTTATATTTTCTCCTTTTGAAATGTTATTTTTCATAACGAATATGTTATAAATTGTGTTAAATTATATTGAGCTGATTATTTTATGATTGTTATATTATGTCTTTTTGTGTTAATTTTTTTCAAAAGTTTACTAAGGAAATTTGCATTCCCTAAGGGGTAATTAAACAAGAACTTGCAATGACAGAGAAGGAACGGAGGCATTTTTTTTAATAGGAGTGAGAGATGGGAAGGGGGCTTCTCACGCTCCCCTAAATACTCATTACCATATCTAACTAGCAACGGAGATCCAATCTGAGCCGATTTAATAGGGGATGCATGGACTTCATTTGTATTAGACCTTTAAAGTAATGAACCTAAGTCGAAATTTGGGACCCTAACAATGAATTTTAGTTGATTTTGCTTGCATTGAGGTCTTACTAAACCTAAATATATCTTAGATTAATATTTTGAGTAATTGTTATAGTATACTATTAACACTTAGTATATATAAAAGTTGGATATATTTATAAGACATTTTTTAATTCAAATTAAAAAAATTAATTATCTCTTTTTTAGTTTTAAATATTATTTTCTAATGTAACGAAAAAGTGAAAATAATAATAATCACTCACATAATTAAAATAGATAATCTTAATATATACATGACACTATATATATATCAAGGATTATTATATATGATATATAATTTTTTTCTGTAATGACTATTTATATAATTTATTGAATAATTTTTTCATCTTAATATTTAATAAATTTAACATACAAAATAAGTAACTTAAGTCATCATCTAAAATAATAAGTATAATAGTGTAAATATTTATTTATTTATTAGTAGTAAAAAATATGTAAATAATATAAATTGATATTTTTTAGTATAAAAGCAATAATAAAGGTTATGAATTAAGTTAATTACATAATTAAAAAATTATGAAGAATTTCTTAAATAATAATAAAATGTAAGATTGCTATTTTCACATATTACAAAGTTT
>NC_029790.2:18930239-18942114 GCF_000816755.2 Arachis ipaensis | reverse complement strand
TCAGTGAATTAAAAGATAATTTTTAATAATTTTAAAAAATCATTAACTCATTTTTGTTTTAAATTTATAATGATGCAAATTTTTCAAAATTTAAATTAAAACATAAAATTTGAATTTCTATTCTGATTACTTTTTATTTTTTATGTTTAGTTTGAATCTAAATAAATGTATTTTTTATTGAGATTTATCTTCAAAGTTAATGGATTGATTTAAAAATAAAAATGTCAATAAATTATTAAAAGTAGTAGAAAATGTACAATGTAGTCGATTTGTTCATATCACATTATTTTCTAATTCGGTTTGCAACTTTTTCTTTCTCAATTTCACCGGCAATAACTAAGAAAATAAGGTGGAGAAAATATATATCTTTAATTTTGCTCGCATTGCTTGTGAAATTGAAATATAAAGCACACAAATATAATTCTTTCTAATATCATTTTAAATTGCAAAATATGAAAAAAATTTTATTTAAATAAAGAAAGCTGTGCACACTATACTATTCATGTCTGTTGAGCAGAAAAACATGTTTACAGTTCACAAAACTAACAGCCAAGATTTCCATAAAATAAAGGGGCCAAAGTTTCCTATTACAAAAATAAAAAGGTAAAAGAAGAGAAGACTGGAAAAAAAAATGGGGTAAATGCCACCAAATTCATTGTTTCGGACTTTCGGTTCTTTCATCCTCTAGTTTTATGCTAAAAATATGATGATTCTGTTGTCACTGAAAATTTACAAAAATTATACTATATGTATATTAAAATTAGTTACTAAAATTAGTCATTAATATAAAATATATATTAAAATATAAATACACATTAAAAATAAATTAAACCACCTACAAATTCAACTGGTCGGCTAAATAAAGGTAATTCAACATTTCTTGATTAGTATTATGATTCATATTTAATTTTTTGATGGAAAGATGAAATTGATATGGAAACGTTAGGTACAAAATTTAATAAATAAAAACTTTTGCAAAATTAAAATTAATCTCAAACATTAGAAAAAAGACATATTTTTCTACTCTTTTAATAATAGAACAACCTACGTGTTATTTTATTACGGTTGGGTATATGAGATGGTTTCAAATCATGATTATATCTTTTTTAGAGAGATATTTATCTTTATATTTAATTTCTAATAGGGTTAATGACAATACTCTTTCAAGATACAATAAAATTTAAGAATTTTTTAATTAGCAATAGTAAGAAATTCTCAACTCTCTTGAACAAAAAAATCTCTTAATAGTTAAGTAAAATATACACTTAGTACTTCTATTTTTAAAATAGTGGATAAGAACTTATTTATACATACTGCATGTAGCAATTGCCAATAGACACAATATTTTGAACATATCCAATTCTTAAAGAGTTGTGTTCTTTTAGCCAATAAATATAATGTTTTGAACATACACAATTCTTAAAAGGTTGTGTCTTTTTAGACAAATGGTACTAAACTATTAGTAACCGTTTATTAATATTAATAATAATATCAATAACATTAATAATATTAATTGATCAAATTTGTAAATACCTTTCAATTCTCCACTGTTTATAAAATTTAAATACCATACAAGTATATGCATAAAAAATGTGTCATTAAGATTAAACATTCTTTTAGTGTAAATTTTAAAGTTCTAACGAAGTAATAGGTGTCTAATCGATTAAACTCATACTTCATATGCTAGTACCAAAAATTACACACATTACTTATACCCTCCAAGTTCAAGAGTTGATAATTTTAAACACGTATATGGTCTTGTGCTCATCCTGATTTTATGAATATTTACGAGAATAAAACCTCTAAAATTCTCGATTAGAGCGGCACCACTCCTATATTCATATAGGTGGAATCTTTTGATAAATAATATTATCATTCCATTAAGAGTTTTAACTCACACTTCTAATTTATTATAAATAGCACTAAATCATATACCTTAGTGCTTCAATTGCTAAATAACTTGTTATTATCCATTAAACCTTGAAACTAGTAGTCTACTAGAATAAGGTTGGGTTCCCATCATTTAACAATAATAGGTTTTAATTCCATTTTAGCAGTAGTCTCTTTGATTTTATCCCTTGACAAATCTTTAGTCAAATAGTCTGCTAAATTTCTTTGAAATCTTACATAAGTGATGGTAATTACACTATCATCTATTAGTTGCCTCACAAACTCATGTCTCAAACTTATATGTCTAGACTTTTCATTATAAACTTTATTATATGCTCGAGACATGGTTGATTCACTATCATAGAAGATTGAAATGGCTATCATCTGCTGTGGCCACAGCTTTATATCATATAACAAAATTTTTAACTATTTCGCTTCTTTACCTGCAGCTGATAACGCTACCAACTCAACCTTCATAATAGAATGTGTAATACAGATTTGGTTTTTTGAGGCCCAACTTATTACTCCACCACCTATGGTGAAAATCCATCTTGAAGTGGATTTGTTATCACTAATATTTGTAATCCAATTTATGTCGAAATAACCTTCTAAAATTGCGGGATAATCACTATAATGTAATCTAAAGTTTATGGTTTTCTTGAGGTAACCAAGAACTCTTGTTATAGCTTTTCAATGTTGATTCTAGGTTTTCATGTGAAACTTGATAATTTGCACACAGCAAATGCTATATCAGGTATAGTACAATGCATTGCATATATTAAACTTCTTATAGCACTAGCATATTCTAATTGTGTTATAGGTCTTCACATGTTTTCTTCTAATTTAAGATTATGATCATAGGGTGTATTGGATTCTTTAATTGTGAGATGATAAAGTTTTCTAATATCTTTTGATATAATGAGATTGAGTTAAAATAAAGCCAACTTCATTCTTATGCACTTTTATGCTTAATATTGTATCAGTTTCATTCAAAACCTTCATCTTGAATTTAGAAGTTAGATACTCCTTTGTTATACGAATTCCTTCTAAATTTGTTTCGATGATTAACATATCATCAACATATAGACAAATGATTACTCCATAATTTTTAGTAAATTTTGAGTAAATACATTTATCCGCACTATTATTTGAGAAGCTATTTGATAACACCATTGAATCAAACTTCTCATGCCATTGTTTAGGCGCTTGTTTTAGGCCATACAAAGACTTAATTAATTTGTAAACTTTCTTTTCATTTTCAAGTAGCACATAGCCTTCCGGTTGCTCCATATAAATTTTTTCATTAAGATCTCCATTTAAAAAAAAAAACCGTTTTAACATCTATTTGATGTATATGAAGCTTATGAATGAATGCTAATGCCATAAGAGTCCTAATAGAAGTCATTCTTGCCACAGGTGTATAGATATCAAAATAGTCTAGACCTTCTTATTGTCTAAATTCCTTGGCCACTAACCTTATTTTAAAGGTTTGTAATGAACCATCAGTATTATACTTTCTTCTAAATACCTACTTATATCCTATAGGCTTTGATATTTGAGGTAAATCAACCAAGACCCAATTATTATTTGATAATATTGAGTCAATTTCATCATTTGTTACTTCTTTCCAAAAGGTAGTGAAATCCCTTGAAGGCATAGCCTCTTTAAACGTTTGAGTATCACCCTCTATATTCATCACAATAGGAATCTTGTATGTCACAGAATTCTTAGTTCCTTCTACCAAAAAAGTGATAGTTTGAGAATAAATAAAATCTAAATTCAAGTCCTTTTCTTTTCTCACTCTCAAACTCTTCCTTGGTTCAATCAATTCTTTGTCACTAGACGTTTATTATTTTGATTATTTATTTCTTGTGAAATGTTAGTATTATTTTGGGGATATTCTGAACTAGAAGTTGAATCATTGATAAATTTATTTTTAATAAATTATACCTCTCTTATTCAACAACTTCATTAGACACTAAGTCTAATATTCTATATGCTTTAGAATTTTGAGCATATCTTATGAAAGTGTCTTTTATGGTTCTTGGCCCCAATTTGGTTCTCTTTTGATCAGGAACTCGATAAAAGGTTAAACACCCTCACACTTTTAAATAGATCAAATTAGGTTTTCTTCCTTTCCAAATTTTATAAGGAGAAACTTTTCTATATGTTGATGGTATCCTATTATGGATATGACATGATGTCAATAATGATTCACCCCACAAATTGTAAGGCAATTTTCCATTTAGTAACATTGAATTAACCATATCCACTAAAGTACGATTTTTTTTTTTTGCCAAACCATTTTGTTGCAGAGTACATGGAGAGGAAGATTCATGCACAATACCATGTAATTCACAAAAGTTATCAAATTCATTAAAAAAAATATTCTCCACCTCGATCACTACGAATGACTTTTATTTTCTTATCATGCATATTTTTTACTTCTATTTATATTTCTTAAACATTTTAAAAGTTTCATCTTTATTTCTAAATAAATATACATAAGTAAATCTAGAACAATCATCAATAAAAGTTATAAAATATATTTTTTCTCTTCTAGTAATATTGTCATTTAATTCACAAATATCACTATGAATCAATTCTAATAAATCTGTATTCCTTTTAACTTTAGGAAAAAATTTTCTTAGTAATTTTGGATTGTATGCAAATATCACATTTTCTATTAAAATTCTTATTATTAAGATCAATATAGTTATTTTTATGCATATATTCAATTGATTTGTAATTTAAGTGTGCTAATCTAATATGCCATAAATCACAAGAATCAACAACACACAAAAAAATATTCACTTTATTAATATTAAGTTTAAATATGCCTTCAGTACAATATCATTTTTTTATGAATTCATCATTCTTAAGCAAGATCATTTTATCAGATTCCATTACAACTTTAAATCCTTTCTTACACAAGAGACTAGTAGAAACTAATTTTTTTTTCAAATCCGGAATATGAAGTACATTTGTTAAATTTAATTTCTTTTCAGATATAAAATTCAATTGCACAATTCTTTGACCACAAACTTTGGCTGAGTTGTCATTGCCCATCAAGACTTCTCTATTATTCACTTCTTCATATGTTTTGAATTGATTGCGATCATTACAAACGTGAACAGTAGCTCCAGAATCTAACCACCACTCAAGTGATTTTCCTTGTGTTGCCATGTTGAGTTCTGTAACCATGGCAATATGCATATTTTGTACTTTTTCTACAACCATAGCTATTAGATCCTTCTCTTCCACTAAGTTGGTCTTTGAAACTTCCTTTTTCAGAAGTCTACATTCTTTGATGTAATGTCCTTTCTTGTGACAATGATAACACTCTCTTTATCTCTTCTTGTCTTGATTTGAATCTTTTGAGAACTTTCTTTTCTTCTTATTGGTTTTGTTTTCACCAATATGATTCACTTTAGAACTTTCAGAGAGATACACAGCATCACGTTTTCGAGTTTCCTCCTCTATATGTATATGCCTTAGTAATTTCTCAATTGTGAAGTCCTCACCAAGATGTAAAACTTTTTTTTATAACTATTCCATGATAAAGGCAATTTTGAAATAATTACTGCAACTTATAATGATTTAGGAATCACTACTTGTAGATCACAAAATCTACTTACAAAGATTTTTAATTCATAAATTTGATCGATAACAAGCATAGTATCATTCATAATAAATTCAAAATATTTTATCATAATAAACTTACTGTCCCTTGTCGTTTAATATTTTACTTTTCTTTCAAAGATTTCCAAATCTCCAATGGTGATTGAATTGACATATAGAGATCATAGAGTCGGTCGGATAAAGTATTGAGAATATGACATCGACATGCAAAAGTATCTTCATCACGTTTCATATTCAATTGAACAATCTTTTCTTTCTCTTTCGGTATGGAATTTTCGGTGGCATCGGCAATTGGTAGTCTTTGAGTCAATCACATATGCAAGATTGAAAACTAAAAGAAGAAATATCATCAGAGCTTTACGCTTAAGCCGTAGAACAGAGGTAGTGTGGTGTTACGGACCACTAATCATAAAATACATACGTATAATAGCGAAAAAATATAATATACTAGGAGCCTTGAAAAATAGGTAAAGCAAAATCGCAAAATAAAAAGCGCAATGCTCAAGAAACAGAATTACTTGCGTGCTAAGAAACCTAAATATCATAGATATGAATAAGCGAAAGAGTGGATAGATAGCCAAGAATACAGCATAACTAGCTCCTGACTCAGCCTGCGAAGCCAAGGCTGGCTGGAGAATATTTACATACATATACAAGTATCCCAAAATACCCAAAATACAGAAATAAAGCCTTAACTCTCCTTAAACCTCTAAGAGGGACAAAATAAATAAGTTTCTTGGAGAGAAAGCTAAGCATATATGTACATAAATTGATAATCAAAAGAACCCAGGGACCGCTCCTCTTTAAGAATCCAGACACCTAGCGAGGAGCCTCTCGACCTGCATCTGAAAATAACAACACAGTATGGGGTAAGAACCGGAGGTTCTCAGCATGGTAAAGGTGCCACCCATATAATATATAAGGTCCTGCGAATGCCAGAGGCAATCCTAAAACGCCAACACTCAATCATAAAACTTAAACTCTAAGCAGAAGCCATAACAAGGGTAGGTATTCTAAGGAATTCCAAACTTACTTACTTAAACCTAACGTTATCACCAACCTGTCCCATCCTTCCTCCGCTCCTCCATCACCAATGATTTAGCAAAGACAAACAACCAAACACTTTCAAGCACAAGTAGAAAATAGGTAGTGCAGGTAGCAAATACAGCAATTAGCAGAGTATATGTTCAGTTAGGTAATCCCAAGTAATGCATAGCAGACAAGACAAACAGAATGCACATGATGTATGCCTGTCCTATGGCTGATGAGGCTCATCTGTCGGTTATCCAGCCAACTCGACAAGTCCAAAACCCTTAGACTGTCCATCGTCGCGCATCCCCATGAGTCTATGCATAGATTTTCTCATTCATTCGTAATTCATATATTCATTCATTCATTTATATCTCACTCAATGGGGGATATGCATTCCCGTGAATTTATAGATTCCTGATCACCCTTACGACGTAAGGTCAACAGAGTATCAAGTTTCAACTTGGAACACGCGGTGGCAAGCCACGGTTCTGTTACCCAGGAAAACTTGTATCTCAGATATCATTAAATTCATAAGCCGCATAATATTCAAACCATTCACATTCATCATATAATCATTCATCTTAGCCATAACAACATGTATTCATTTAGCTTTCACATCATTCTCTTATAATTCACCATGTTTACCCTTTTCTTCATCCCCAAGTTACTTCAATTTCCTAGCTTCAACTAGTTACTAAGCTTACTAATAACATCTAGGGTTAAAAGGATAAAAATAGAGGTTTTAACGGTTCAAAACCATGCTTAATTCACAAAATACAGGTGCAGAAAAATAGAGTGTGTGCGGACGCACATAAGTGTGCATGCGCACAATTTGTGAAAAGCAGAGTGTGTGCGTACGCACTAATGTGTGTGTGTGCACACCGGCCAGGAACTATTTAGTGTGCGTGCGCCTCACATGTGCGAGCACTACCAACAGTATGCATACCCTTGTGTGTTTGTGCGCACAAAGTCGTGCGTACGCACAAATGAAATTGTTGCTACTGCTGGGTACGTACGCACATCAGTGTGCGTATGCACACACCAGAAATCTTGATTCTGCTATACTTAAAAAAATTTCAGTTTTTTGCACAAGATTTTTGACGTCCATAACTTTCTCTACAGAATTAGGTTTTCCACAAAATTTATACTATTCTCAAGCTTATAAAACCCTCTTTGATTTGAAACGAATCTCATGTTCATCCAAAATTTGAGATTCGAGTTAAGAATCACCGAAGTTCATAAAAAATTAGTTTTTTCCAAAGATCACCAAACCCCTATTTTTACCAAAACCTCATTTCATACTAAACATTTCACAACCAAGCATTACCAAAACTTAACTCCACATCTCCCATTCATTTTACAACACACCACACCCAATACACTCAACTATTCAATAACTATCTGCATATACACATACATTTTCATAAATCCTCAACCAAAATCAATGACAATTATACTCATATATATATAGTTCCCATGTCACACATACTAACATATACATTTAATCCTTTTATTCAACAATCACCAACAATAAATACTTCACCCCACTGTCATGAATGGCTCAACATTTACATTAAGAATTGCTAATTTATATCAAGTACACTAATTAACCTTCCATCAAACTCAATTGAATTCATCATCTAACACCAACACCACACTTTCAACAAAATCATCAATCACTACTCATTCTCAATATCATTTAATAATTCCATCAAAGTTACTAAACTTTAACATATTTACACATTTCAACTTATCCTAGGGTCGTCTAGCCTAAGTTTTCACAGAGCATTATATATTAAATACACAAAACCTAAACCATACCTTAGCCGATTTCCACATTTGGTTCAAGGCAACATTTAAGGCACACACAAACAGCTCCACAATTCACAAAATCACCAAGAATTGACACCAATCCAAGGCCTCCAATGTCCACAATTTCAAGTTTCAATTACATACACACTACCTAATACAAATATACAACACATATATACCCAAACTCAATATCTATTGCACAAATTCAAAAATTAGATAGAGTTATGGTTTTCTCACCTTACCCAAGCTTTGTATAAGAAAGAGTGAACATTTTTCTTAAGCTAATTGGATCCTAATACATCAAAAAGTAAAGAAATTCAACACCACTACATAATTTTTCAAAAATTGGGGGAAAGGAGAGGCTGGAGTGTTAGAGTGACTTACCAAAAAAATTGTTCTAATAGAATTGTAGAGCTCGACGCGCTGGACGCGTAGCCGCAAACGATGCGGCGATTGGAGCTCGGAAAAAGAAGTTATGGTGGATGAAAGTGGAAGTTAGGTTTTTGGCCTTCACCTTCCTCCTCCCATGGCTGCTGGAATGAAATGAGGAATGGAAGGGAAGTGATGAGCTGAACTCATTTAAGTGTTGGGTCTGGTTGGGCCCACGGGCCTAATTTGGGCCCGGTTCAACCGGTCAGCCCAATCTTAGGCCAAATTCTTCGAAATTAGTGTCAAAATTCTCGTTTTGAAGAGCTCTATCCTATTTTAATATTAGATTTACATTTTTAATTTTTCTAATTAAAATTCAATTTATTAATGAATTATTTACTAATTTTAGCGGGGTTTACATCCTACCCACTCAATTAAGAATTTTGTCCTCAAAATTCAGAGTTAGTTACCTAAAAAGAGGTGTGGGTAGTCCTTCTGCATATCTGATTCAAGCTCCCAGGTATGCTCTTCGATACCAGCCCGACTCCAAGCTACTTTCACCAAAAAAACTTCTTTTCCGCATAAACGTTTGATGCTGGTGTCATCAATCCTGACTGGAGTTACTAGAAGCGTCAGATCTTCCCTTACTTGAACTGATTCTGGTTCCAGGACATGACTTGGATCAAAAGTGTATTTACGAAGCTGCGATACATGAAATACGTCATGCAAGTTCGAAAGATGTGGTTGTAAAGCGATCCTATACGCCACTGGTCCAATTCTCTTCAGGATCTCAAACGGTCCAATGTAACGGGGATTTAGCTTTTTAGTCTTAATGGATCTTCCTATTCTGGTGGTTGGAGTAACTTTCTGGAAGACGTGTTCTCCTTCTTCAAACTCCAAAGGCTTCCACCTTTGATCAGCAGAGCTCTTCTGACGGCTTTGAGTTATAAGCATTCGGCCACGGATCTTCTTTATCTACTCAGTGGTTTCAGCTATCATTTCAGACCCTAGCAAACTTCTTTCTCCCGCTTCATACCAGCATAGTGGAGATTGACATTTTCTACCGTACAAAGCTTCATACGGAGCCATTCCAATGCTTGCATGGTAACTGTTGTTATAAGCAAACTCCACTAGGGGCATATACCAATCCTAACTCGCCAGTTGGTCCAAAACACAAGCTTTCAGCGTGTCTTCCAAAGTCTGGATTGTTCTTTCTGATTAGCCATCCGTCTGAGGGTTATATGCAGTACTTAGGCTCAATTGAGTGCTAAATGCTCGCTGAAAGACTTCCCAGAACCTTGAGGTGAATCGAGGATCTCTGTCGGATACAATGGTGAAAGGTACACCTTGTAGCCTCACAATTTCCTTAATGTATAGCCGCGCTAACTCCTCCATTGTGCAACTTATCCGAATGGGAAGAAAGTGAGACGGCTTAGTCAGTTGATCCACAACTACCCAAATGGCATCACAACCTGTTCGAGTTCTAGGTAAACCCAACATGAAGTCCATTGCAATGCTCTCCCATTTCCACTGTGGAATCTCCAAAGGTTGAAGGATTCTTGATGGTCTCTGATATTCAATTTTAACTTTCTGCCAAGTTAGACACTTGGAAACGTGCGACGCCACATCATTTTTCATTCCTGGCCACTAGAACATCGTCTTCAGATCTTGATACATCTTGGTGCTTCTCGGATGGATTGAGATTCCGCTCTTATGAGCTTCCTTCAATATGCTTTGTCGCAAATCCCCAACATCTGGTACAATAATCCGGTCCTTGAACCTCCATAAACTATTCTTATCTTCTGACACTCTCCACCGTTTGTCTTGCTCAATCGCCGGTAAAATCTTATACAATTCTTTGTCATTCTGATGAACCTTTAGAAGTTCAGCTTTGAAATCACTTGAAATCTGTAGCTGACTTAAGCACAGAGTCCCAAACTCTTCTCTGATTCCCAGTTTCAACCCTTGGAGTGCTTTTAGTAACTCTTCCTCTCGCAGCATCATCCAAGCAGCGCATAGAGACTTCCGACTCAAGGCATCCGCCACAACATTCGCCTTTCCAGGATGGTAGTTCAACTCAAAGTCATAGTCTTTCAGAAGCTCTATCCATCTTCTCTGACGCATATTCAACTCTTTCTGCTCAAAGAGGTACTTCAAACTCTTATGGTATGAGAAAACTTGAAACCTGACACCATAGAGATAATGCCTCCAAATCTTCAAAGCAAAAACAATGGCAGCAAGCTCCAAGTCGTGAGTTGGATAATTCATTTCATGTGGCTTTAACTGACGTGAGGTATATGCTACGACCTTACGGTGCTGCATCAGCACGCACTATAAACCCTTCAGTGATACATTGCAGTATACTTCGAATGGTTCACTCGGCTCAGGCAACACCAACATGGGTGCGGTAGTCAATCTCTGCTTCAATGCAAGAAAACTCTCCTCGCACTCAGGAGTCCACACAAAAGGTACGTCCTTCCTAGTCAGCTTGGTTAAAGGCAAAGCGAGCTGTGAAAACCCTTTAATGAACCTCCGATAATAACCCGCCAAACCTACGAAACTCCTGATCTCTGTCACTGAAGTTGGTCGCTCCCAATTCATCATTGCTTCAACTTTAGCAGGATCTACTGCTATTCCCTGCTTACTCACCACGTGGCTGATGAGCGGATAATTTATACGCTTTTTGGCATTGTTTTTAGTATGTTTTTAGTAGAATCTAGTTACTTTTAGGGATGTTTTCATTAGTTTTTATGTTAAATTCACATTTTTGGACTTTACTATGAGTTTGTGTGTTTTTCTGTGATTTCAGGTATTTTCTGGCTGAAATTGAGGGACTTGAGCAGAAATCAGATTCAGAGGTTGAAAAAGGACTGCTGATGCTGTTGGATTCTGACCTCCCTGCACTCAAAGTGGATTTTCTGGAGCTACAGAACTCGAAATGGCGCGCTTCCAATTGCGTTAGAAAGTAGACATCCAGGGATTTCCAGCAATATATAATAGTCCATACTTTGGCCAAGAATTGACGATGTAAACTGGCGTTCAACGCCAGCCTTCTGCCCAAATCTGGCGTCCAGCGCCAGAAAAGGATCCAAAACCAGAGTTGAACGCCCAAACTGGCACAGAAACTGGC
>NC_029790.2:18929313-18930122 GCF_000816755.2 Arachis ipaensis | reverse complement strand
TCGGCAAGCTTTTGGTCCGGTAACATCAGTGCCAGATTCCCTTTTGATCCGGCAACAGCTCCAAGTTTTTGGCGCCGTTGCCGGGGATTGTTTGAGTTTGGACAACTGACGGTTCATCTTGTTGCTCAGATTAGGTAATTTTCTTTTTATTTTATTTTCAAAAATTTTTCAAAAAAAATTTCTAAAATTTTCTCATCTGTTTTCGAAAAAAAAAATAAAAATGTTTTCAAAAATAAATTATTCTATGGCTTCAAAATTTTAAGAATGAATTCTAGTGTTTCATGAAATATGTTGAATCATATCTGGCTGTAAAGCCATACCCAAACTACTTTGGGATTGGTATTCAACTAATCACTCCACCCCATGTAATTATATGTTGCAGCCTGGCTGGCTGTAAAGCCATGTCTAAATTCATTTGGACTGAGGCAGCAATTTGTTATCAAGAGCAAGCTAGTTGGAGTTAATCCACCTGCTACTGTTTCTGATCACCTGCTGAAGCTTGGCTGGCCATTGGCCATGTCTAGTGTTTTGGACTGGAGCTTTCATTGAAAGCTTGGCTGGCTAGTGAGCCATGTCTAATTCCTGGACTGAAGCTTTAGACTAACATGGCAAGATTCCTGGAATTCATATTAAAATTTTTGGAATCCTTATTTTTCTTTTTCATAATAATTTTCGAAAAAATCCAAAAAAAATTAGAAAATCATAAAAATCAAAAATATTTTCTGTTTCTTGTTTGAGTCTTGAGTCATATTATAAGTTTGGTGTCAATTGCATATGCATCTTGCATTTTTCGAAAATTGCATGCATTC
>NC_029790.2:18928733-18929280 GCF_000816755.2 Arachis ipaensis | reverse complement strand
TTTCAAAACTACCTAACTAACTCTCTCTCTCTCTATTTTCGAAAATATCTTTCCCCTTTTTCAAAATTTCTTTTTAATTAACTAATTATTTTTAATTTTTATTTTTGATTTCAAAAAATTTTTCGAAAAAAAAAAAACTATTTTCAAAAATCACTAACTCTTTTTCAAAATAATTTTCGAAAATTATCCCTCCCCCATCCTATTCTATTTATTCATTCATATCCTAACATCTCATCTCACATCTCTTCCATTCGTACAGTTGCATTTCTTCCTTTACTTCACATTCTTTGTCTCCCACTTCTCTTCCACTCACAAAGGGATCCCTATACTGTGGTATAAAGGATCTCTATTATTATTATTATCATTTTTCTGGCCATTCTTCCTTGTCATATGAGCAGGAGCAAGGATAAGAACATTCTTGTGGAAGCAGATCCAGAACCTGAAAGGACTCTGAAGAAAAAATTAAGAGAAGCTAAAATACAACAATCCAGAGATAACCTTTCAGAAATTTTCGAACAAGAAAAGGAGATGGCAGCCAAAAATAATA
>NC_029790.2:18928282-18928637 GCF_000816755.2 Arachis ipaensis | reverse complement strand
CTTGAGTCATATTATAAGTTTGGTGTCAATTGCATATGCATCTTGCATTTTTCGAAAATTGCATGCATTCATAGTGTTCTTCATGATCTTCAAGTTGTTCTTGGTAAGTCTTCTTGTTTGATCTTAATGATTTTTTGTTTTGTGTCTTTTCATGTTTATCATATGCATTCTTGAATTCTTAGTGTCTAAGCATTAAAGAATTCTAAGTTTGGTGTCTTGCATGTTTTCTTTGCATTAAAGATTTTTCAAAATTGTGTCTTGATGTTCATCATGACATTTAAAGTGTTCTTGGTGTTCATCTTGACATTCATAGCATTCTTGCATGCATTCATTGTTTTGATCTAAAAAATTTCAT
>NC_029790.2:18928031-18928253 GCF_000816755.2 Arachis ipaensis | reverse complement strand
CTATGCCAATGCATGGATCACCAAGAACCATGATCAAAGTAAGAACCCGGATCCAAAGAACTATGTTACAATGGTTCGGGGGAAATACTTAGATTTTAGTCCGGAGAATGTGAGGTTGGCATTTAACTTGCCATACATGGAAGAGAACGCACGCCCCTACACAAGGAGAGTCAACTTTGATCAAAGGTTGGACCAAGTCCTTATGGACATATGTGTAGAAGG
>NC_029790.2:18926466-18927337 GCF_000816755.2 Arachis ipaensis | reverse complement strand
AACCGGTCTGAAGTTACTATAGACCGAGCCATCATGATCCATAGCATCATGATTGGAGAAGAGGTGGAAGTTCATGAGATTACACGTCAAGAACTCTACAAGGTGGCTGACATTCTCTTCTTTTTATCCTATTTGATTTTCAGTTGCTTGGGGACAAGCAACAATTTAAGTTTGGTGTTGTGATGAGCGGATAATTTATACGCTTTTTGGCATTGTTTTTAGTATGTTTTTAGTAGAATCTAGTTACTTTTAGGGATGTTTTCATTAGTTTTTATGTTAAATTCACATTTCTGGACTTTACTATGAGTTTATGTGTTTTTCTGTGATTTCAGATATTTTCTGGCTGAAATTGAGGGACTTGAGCAGAAATCAGATTCAGAGGTTGAAAAAGGACTGCTGATGCTGTTGGATTCTGACCTCCCTGCACTCAAAGTAAATTTTCTGGAGCTACAGAACACAAAATGGCGCGCTTCCAATTGCGTTGGAAAGTAGACATCCAGGGCTTTCCAGCAATATATAATAGTCCATACTTTGGCCAAGAATTGACGATGTAAACTGGCGTTCAACGCCAGCCTTCTGCCCAAATCTAGCGTCCAACGCCAGAAAAGGATCCAAAACCAGAGTTGAACGCCCAAACTGGCACAGAAACTGGCGTTCAACTCCACAAATGGCCTATGCACGTGCAACACTCAGGCTCAGCCCAAACACACACCAAGTGGGCCCAGGAAGTAGATTTATGCATCAATTACTTACTCATGTAAACCCTAGTGACTAGTTTATTATAAATAGGACCTCTTACTATTGTATTAGGCATCTTTGACCAGTGTAAACAATCTTTGGACGCCTGGTTCTTAGATCAGAGGGGCTGGCC
>NC_029790.2:18902602-18925840 GCF_000816755.2 Arachis ipaensis | reverse complement strand
TCATTTTCCCGTGAGATGACCGAAAGTAGCCATTGACAGTGGTGATGTATCACATAAAGCCAGCCATGGAAAGGAGTGAGACTGATTGGATGAAGATAGCAGGAAAGCAGAGGTTCAGAGGAACGAAAAGCATCTCCATTCGCTTATCTGAAATTTCTATCAATGAATTACATAAGTATTTCTATCCCTTCTTTTATTTATTATTCGAAAACACCCTTATCACTTTACTGACACCTGACTGAGATTTGCAAGGTGACCATAGCTTGCTTCATACCAACAATCTCCGTGGGATTCGACCCTTACTCACGTAAGGTATTACTTGGACGACCCAGTGCACTTGCTGGTTAGTTGTATCGAAGTTGTGACAAATTATGAATTAAGATCAGAGCATCAAGCTTTGGATCCATTACCAGGATTTGTTCGAGCCTAGAGATCACAATTTCGTGCACCAGTGGCCAAGAAATTTCACTTCAGCTTTCCAGAACTCACACTTAGCTAACTTGGCATACAACTTCCTATCCTTCAAGATTTGCAGTACAGTCTGTAAGTGATCCACATGCTCATCTTCTGTCTTAGAGTAAATAAGAATGTCATCGATGAACATGAAAACAAACTTATCCATATATGGATGGAAAATTCTATTCATGTAATCCATGAATATCGCTGGGACATTAGTCAATCCGAAGGACATCACTGTGTACTCGTAATGACTATAGCGCGTACTGAAAGCAATTTTGGGAATATCCTCATTCCTAACTCTTATCTGATGGTATCCAGATTGTAAATCAATCTTAGAAAACACCTTGTAACTGGTCCATTAGGTCGTCAATCCTTGGCAACGGATATTTGTTCTTCATAGTAACCTTATTTAGCTGCCGATAATCGACACACAGGCGCATACTTCTGTCTTTCTTCTTTACCAGTAGCACTGGTGCTCCTCACGGAGATACACTCAGCCGAATAAAGTTTTTACCCAGCATATCTGATGGTTTCAGTGGCTAAGAGAAGGGGGGGTTGAATCTTAGCCCCCTTTTTGCTTAGTAAAACTTGCTTGCCTTTGAGATAACTTCAGGAGACTTTTTTTATTTTTGTCTCGTCCCTAGCCACGAGACTTTTATTTTTATCTCGTCACTTGATACGAGACTTTTCTTTTTGTCTCGTCACTTGGTACGAGATATTTTTCAGTTTGAGCTCCTGTGCAATAGAAACAGAATTGGAGTAGAGAAGAGAGAAAATTACACCCATATATATCCTGGTTCAGCTGCTAAGTGCAGTACAGCCTACATCCAGTCTCCATCACAACCATGATAGAATTTCACTATAATCTTCTTGATTACAGACTGTAAAGTGCTAACCCAACTTACAAGGGGATTCCCACAGAATCATGAAACACAACATAGATGAACAAAGGAACTCTAAGACATCTATGGCTTTTTCTTTTAATTTTGCACTCTCTGCCTTTTTCCGCTCTATGGCTTTTTCATACAAACCTCACTGTTTGCCTTTTTCCATGAGACTCAAGACATGACAAAATTAAACAGAAAAATACTAAACAGAATATATTGAAGGAGAAGAAAAACTGCTAGCTTAGGTAGCTCTGAGACTTCTGTGCCTTGCACTCTCAAATCTTACTCCTTGCTCCAAACAGTGGCTGTTCTCCCTTTTTATAGAAGAGAGAAGCCTCCTCACTTGAAGCCAAAACCCAAGCCAACTTCTTCTTCTTCAAGAAACAGAACCGGTTCGGCCACACAGAGAGAGAAGAGATAACCATGCAAAACCCAACATGCAATTACCTCTAGTCCTTCCTTGGTCACCACTCTTCATCAATCCGAGCTCTCCATCCTTGGCTTGCTTTCCAAGATGGATTTCTGACCCTTGATGCTTCATGATGATGATGACTTCATCTGCTTCAATCTCTACCTCTACCATCACTTTGCCACTCTAGCTACTTCCTGTGGTGGTTGAGCAGAATCAAAGACAAGTCACGCCTCCAAGAGTCTCTTTGCTGGCCGAATCTTCTTCTTCCTTTTTGAGCATGAAGAGCTCGAGATTACTTCACCAAATCTAACCATATTTGGTGAAAATCTCAGCCACAACACACTTTTATTTTGTTATGTTTTCTTGCCATCATTGTGATGGTCTTGTAGCTTGCTCTTTCTTCAATTTGGTAGCTAAGTTTTGCTTTCATGGTTTCCTGTGTAATAACCGAAGAAGAGAAGCAAAGATGAGAAAGAGGAGAGAGAAATTTGAACACTAGCTAATGGGTAATGATAAAGTGAAATTAAAGTCCAACTTACCTTGCATAAGGTAGCGTGTAGAGTTACTGAACCCATCAAATCAATTTCTCTCTCTCACATTTATATTTCTAATGCTAGCAAATTAAATTTGAAATCCATCCAAAGTAAAGAAATGGGATCCGTGGGAAAGCATGAGGCAAATGATAACATTTGCTTTCCTGATGGATTTTGGATCAAGCATTGGTTCTTGTAGCATCAAAATTAATTTGGGTTTGTAGTAATAATAGCTTCAATTTGGCCCAAATAAAACACAACATTGTTTCAGCCACTATGATCACAATTAGATTAATATCAAGGCTGAGTGTTCATAGACATATTGGGCTTACACCAGAATTTCATTTTTGGCCTAATATTAAAAACCTGCAACAAAATTATTAATCAATATATTAAATGGGAATCAAATTAATAATTTTGTAATTAATTACTTTTAATAATGTTTAGTCATCACAAATATTAATTTAGAGTTTTCCAAACTCATCAATCTCCCCCTTGATGACAAACATTATTAAAATTGAAATGGAAAGAAATTTAAAGATTGAGTAAAGAATACTCCCTTTGAATTTGAATTTCTCCCCCTTTCAAATTGTCACATGGCTCCCCCTTAATATATGCCATTTTTACTAAGGGAAGCACTAACCTATAACAGTTTAATCAAGCTTCAAGTAACAATGTTATTTAGCATTTTTATTTCATGATGCTAAATGCTTGATTTATGAGCAGAGTGTGATGACAATCAAAACTCATTTGTTATCATAAATTGATTTTCTGCTCAAACTTTTTACACATATCAATCAACAAGAAAGTTTATTCAAATATTTTTCCTATACAAGATATCAGAGCAAAATTATTATAGTAAGAAAAATATTTGAAGCACACATGGTCAAAACATGGCAGTTTTTATATTTTTCAAGTTTAAAGGAACTGCCAAAAATATCAAGCATATTAACCAGGATGAAATAGAGTAATATAATCATGCACATTCATCAAGATTAATTAACAACCAGTCATCCATGTAATCAAAACAAATGCATTGCTAAATCATTATAAAACAGTAGCAGCAAACATAATGAAGCAAATGCAGTTTCAATATTATCAACATGCTATCATCAAGCATCAAAATATAACAAGGGTGATCATGAATTTTCAACAGAAAATTTCATCCCCTGTTTTTTCATATTTCAATTTTTAGCTTTTCTCCCCCTTTTGTCATCAAAGGGGTACCTGCAAGAAATGATTATCATGGAAAACAGAGTATGCAAAATATATCCGAAAACATAAACAACAAGTGTCATCAGAGTATCACATAGTTATGCTACTGTCAGTCCCTAACCTAACAAAATAAAGTAACTAATTGAGCCAAAGTGTGCCAATATCAAACAGTAAACAGAAACTTAATCATCAGAGAGATTAAAGTCCGATCCCTCAGCCCTTGCTTGACTACCAGCTTCATCATCAAGGCTCTCTAGCATTAAACCGACCCTTTCTTGGCATTTCTTCTAGGCCGACTCATTTTCATATGCAAGTTTGCGAGCAGACTTGTGAAATTAAACCATGAGATCAGACATGTTAGAGAATTCTGTGAGAATGTCTCTTAGGGAATCGGTCACCTTTGAGAATTCTGGCCGGCTCTCAAAGTCATCATCAGAGGCCATAGATTTCTTTTCCCTTTTTGTAGCGCCGCCTCCTTTAATCATAGAAACCTTGTTCTCTACATCTTCATTTGTTAAATCTACCTTAAAGTACTCAAAGATGCACGTGAGAAACATTCCATAAGGTAAATTAGTCTTTTTTATACTCTTTACAGACTCCCACATATGTCTAATCATTAGATAACTAAATGAAATGGAAGATGAAGTAACAAGAGCAAATATTATGAGACAGTCAGATACGGTTACCCTGTTATGAGAACCACTCTGTGGAGTGAGAATATGAGTGATGATGCGGTGCAGCAGGGAGTTGGTTGGACCCAAAGCCTTGTGAGTAGGAACGGTTCCATCAAGTCCAGATAGATTTTCACAGATTTGATGAAGAACTTGTTTGTATGTAACCCCAACATGTGAATCCTATTTATCACTCATGTAAACCTTCGGCCTTTCATCAACGTAACCAAGGGCAGAAGCAATTGTCTCAGCATTCAGAGTGATATGCACCCGTTTCACATAGGAGTGAAGGCTGCCATCAATATATCTCAGATTTGCATAAAACTGTCTCACCAACCCTGGATAAACCATTTTGTGAATAAGAAGCAATGGTGACCATTTGAGACTATCACACAGGGGTTGTAGATTGATTCCTTTGGAGGACAGAGACTCGAGATTCACTAAGTAAGAGGGGCACAGATGCCGTTTTTCCAAGACCTCTTTGTGGAATTCATAGAAGGCACAGGTAGAGAACCTTGAAGGATCAAAATGTGAGTGTGGTTTGTGAAACTTATTTTTGAAATCCATTGAACCAAGGTTCATGGGTTCTCTGGTCTCATGAAGCACGAAACCCTTGGCCTTTTGAGAGCTCTTTCCAGATGCATGGGGAGTGGATCTCTTCGGTGGTGAAGGTGGTGGAGACGGAATGGGTGATGTGTGAGACTCTTCTTCTTCTTCCATGGGACCTTTTCCTTTCTTCTTTCTTGAAGAGGTTTTCGTGGCAATGACCTTCTTTCTCATGGTGTCGGTTTGCTTTGAGGGAGGTGAGGGTGATGATGATGATGATGTAGAGTGAATATGGATGTGAGTATGAGATTGTGGAGTGGACGGTTTTTGAGAGAATAGGATCCTTTCACTTTTCCTGGGGGCAGTTTTCTTTTTCATGGTTGGGAGAGTGGAGAAGTTTGAATATGAAAGGGTGAGGAAGGCCGAAAGATGTGAGGGAGAAGGGAGGTTAGTGGTGCAATAAATGTGGAGTGGAGAGAGATAGTGGAGGGAGTTATTAACCATTAATGGCGCAGTTATTAACCAGGGAAGTTTTTCAAAAACTGAAAAAAAAAAGAAATGGGAGTTCCCTTGAATCAAGGGATTAGTTGGAAGGAAAGATTTGATTTGACAACATGCTTCTTCCAACAAGATTTGATAAGACAACTAAGGAATTTTGTGATTTTATTTTTTTTAAAAATGAGGAACTAACAAAACTGTCATGGTAGGGTCAAAAGATATTTGGTGGGGCCTATGAAACTTAAATTCTGCGTTGCCTCCCCCTTAATTATAGCTCTTCCATCATGCCCTTATTTTTATCTCGTCCAAACCTACGAGACAAAACTGAACAGAGTCAAATATTCACAAGTTATCAATAGAGCTTAAATCAAACATTCCCAAACTTTTTCTCAATGTACAGAATCTGTCTTCACAGAGGGGTTTTGTAAAAATATCAGCAATTCGGTCTTCAGATTTTACAAATTGAATATCAATAGTACCCTTTTGCACATGTTCTCTAATAAAATGATATTTTATCTCAATGTGCTTAGTTCTTGAGTGCAGAACAGGATTTTTTGATATCTTTATAGCACTCATATTATCACAAAGTAAGGAAATACTATTGATTTCTAATTTGTAATCTTCCAATTGTGTTTTTAACCAAATTAATTGAGAGCAACATGCAGATGCGGAAATGTATTCAGCTTCAGCTGTGGATAAAGCCACTGTGGCTTGCTTCTTGTTTGACCACATGTTGAGTGAGCTTCCAAGGAAGCAACACATGCCGGAAGTGCTTCGTCTATCCACTCTATCTCCCGCATAATCTGCATTACAAAACCCTACTGCACAAAAATCATCAGATTTAGGATACCATAACCCACAATTACAAGTTCCCTTAATGTATCTAATGATGCGTTTAACAGCCGTAAGATGGGATTCTTTCGGGTGAGATTGAAATCTTGAGCATACACTCACACTTTGAACAATATCCGGTCTAGAGGAGGTAAGGTACATGAGTGAACCTATCATTCCTCTATACCTTGTTTCATCCACATCTTGGCAATTATCTTCCTTTTCAAGTTTTGTATTAGGATGCATTGGTGTACCCATTGATTTGGAATTTTCTAGGCCAAATTTTTTGATAAGTTCTTTTGCATACTTTCCTTGGTGAATAAAAGTACCACTAGGAGTTTGTTTGATTTGGAGGCCAAGAAAGAAGGTTAGTTCTCCCATTAAACTCATTTCAAACTCACTAGTCATAAGTTTTCCAAACTCTTCATACAAGAATACATTGGCCGATCCAAATACAATGTCATCAACATAAACTTGAACAAGGAGTATATCATCATTAGATGCTTTAATAAATAAAGTAGTGTCGGTGGTACCCCTTTGAAAATGATTTTTTAATAAGAAGGCACTAAGCCTTTCATACCAAGCTCTTAGAGCTTGTCTAAGACCATAAAGAGCCTTAGTTAATTTGAAAACATGATTTGGAAACTTTTTATCCTCAAAACCGGGGGGTTGTGCCACATACACTTCTCTATCAATCAAGCCATTAAGGAAAGCACATTTAACATCCATTTGAAACATTTTGAAACCCTTATGGGCAGCATAGGCAAGAAGCAACCTAATTGCTTCCATTCTAGCTACCGGAGCAAAAGACTCATCAAAATCTATTCCCTCTTCTTGATCGTAACCTTGGGCCACTAATCTAGCCTTGTTACGAACAACTTGTCCATCCTCACCAAGTTTATTTTTAAATACCCATTTAGTACCCGTTACTTTCTTACCATCCGAATGGGATACTAGTGTCCAAACCTCATTCTTGTCAAATTGAGCAAGCTCTTCTTGCATTGCTTTAACCCATGATGGGTCTTCAAGAGCTTGTTTGACATTGTTGGGCTCCATTTGTGACAAGAGAGCAAAATTTCTCGGTTCGGTTTGCCTTTTGGTGGAGGATCTTGTGGTTACACCTTGAGAGGGATCACCAATGATGAAGTCATGAGGATAACCCCTCATGGACTTCCATTCTCTAGGTTTTCGGATAGGTGTTGAGCTTGGATGAACTTCTGTTGGTCTCACTGTTTCAGTTTCTCGTGCCTGTTCAGGAGATAAAATGGAAATATCTCCTCCAGTCTGACGAGACAAAACTGGACTGGTAGATTCTTCATTTTGAGCAGATTTGGGATTTTCTTTACTTGTTCCAGCCTCTTCACCATCTGAATCATTATCTATCACAGCACTGGAAATTAAGTTAGAATCACAAAAGGTAACATGTATGGATTCCTCTATTATTCTATGCTCTTTGAGATAAACTCTATAGAACTTGCTTGTGGTGGAATATCCAACAAACATTCCTTCATAAGATTTTGGATCAAATTTTCCAAGGTTTTCTCTATTATTAAGTACAAAGCATTTGCATCCAAAAACATGAAAGTACTTAAGATTTGGAGGGGTTCCTTTCCATAGCTCATAAGGGGTTTTCTTCAACCCTTTTCTAATGATTGTCCTATTCAAAATGTAACAAGCTGTATTTACAGCTTCAGCCCATAAAAATTTAGGAATCTTATTCTCACAAAGCATAGCCCTAGTCATCTCTTGAAGGCTTCTATTCCTTCTCTCAACCACCCCATTTTGTTGGGGGTTCTAGGGCATGAAAAGTTATGAGAAATTCCAAAGTCATCACAGAATTTTTCAAAATCTTGGTTTTCAAATTCTCTTCCGTGATCACTTCTTAAATGGGCAATTTTTAAATCCTTTTTATTTTGAATTTTCTTGCAAATAGTGGAGAAGGCATGGAAAGCATCATTTTTATGAGCAAGGAAAAGTACCCAACCAAATCTAGAGTAATCATCTACCACTACAAGACCATAGTGTTTACCTCCTAAGCTTTGAGTTCTAGTTGGTCCAAAAATATCAATATGTAACATCTCCAATGGTCTTTTGGTTGAGATTCCATCTTTAGGTTTAAAAGAGGATTTTACTTGTTTGCCCAATTGACAAGCATCACAAGTAAGATCCTTATCAAATTTTATATTTGGTATTCCTCTAACCAGATTTTTCTTAACTAGTTTAGAAATTTGGTACATGCTTGCATGACCCAACTTTCTATGCCATAGCCATTTTTCAGAATCAAGAGATGTAAAGCATGTCACATTTTGTTCTTTTAGGTCCTCAAGAGTCAGTCCATACACATTATTGCATCTTTTAGCTTCAAATAAAATATCCCCAGTTTTTTCACAAACAACCAAACATACAAACTTCCTAAAAATAACTTCAAAACCCAAATCACACAGTTGACTAACACTAAGCAAATTATGTTTCAAACCATTTACAAGAAGGACATCATTTATACAAGATGAGAAGTTTTTACCAACTTTTCCAACAGCAACTATTTTTCCTTTTGCATCATCACCAAAAGTGACAAGTCCTCCATCATATTCATCAAGCTTTATGAAGAAGGTTGTCTTTCCGGTCATATGCCTAGAGCATCCGCTATCCATATACCACATATTTTCCTTCCTTTTGGATGCTAAGCACACCTACAAAACAAGCTCAAGTGACCTTAGGTATCCAAATTTTCTTGGATCCTTTCACGTTAAATCATCTCTTATGTTCTAAGCCATTATAATCGAAGACAACTTTACAAACTTTATCACCAATCATTCTTTCACCAAAAAAAACATTGAATCGGAAAGTGTCCATTTCGATTGCATAGTCTACAAAATCTTGGAGTTGTTGTTTTGTTAAAGTAGGTGGGATCTTGAAATCTTGTATCATTAGAAGATGAAGCAATGTTTTCAAAATGAGCTTTTTCTGCAGATTTATAAAACCCCAACCCAGCTTTATCGTAAAGAGGTTTTTGACTAGCCAAGATTTGATTAAGATTTTCAGAACTTTGAGTGAACTTGGCCAAGTCTTCCTTAAGTCTTTTAATCTCTTTAAGCAACTCTTCATTTCTTTTAAAACAATCTACATATGTAAGAACGGAATGATTACTTTCACAGCTCTTAATTTGGGCTCTTAACTGCTTATTTTCTTCAACAAGATCACAAGCAGTTTCGGCCTCTCTCACTTTCTCTTTAAGAAAACTGTTTTCAGCTTTAAGAATGGTGATTTGTTGTTCAAGTTCTTGATTTTCCAACAGAAAGCATCTTATTTTTTCAGAAAGGTGGTCTATCATATGATGAAGATCTTCAGTGTTATGGTTGTGAAAGACTACCTGATCTATGTGATCTGCCATGAGACATGGTTGTGACTTGGTCTCGGTTTCTTCATCATCATCATCTGAGTCATTCTCCAAGTCTTCCCATGAATCCATCAGTCCCTTCTTCTTTTCTCTTTTCGGCTTCTCCTCCTTCTTTAACTTAGGACAATCAGATTTGAAATGCCTCATTTCCTTGCAGTTGTAACAGGTTACTTTGCTAAGGTCTTTCTTCACTTTCCTTGAGCTGCTGCCTTTGCCTTTGAGCTTCATCATTTTCCTGAATTTTTTGGCAAATAACACAAATTCATGTTCAGAAGAGTTATCACTGGATTCATCATCCAGAGGGTTAGTCATAGAAGAAAAAGCAATTCCTTTCTTTTTTGAATCCTTTTTTAAATATGTGTTTTCAAAAGCAAGAAGATTTCCTCTCAAATCATCACAAGTCATGGAGTCTAAGCTACTGCTCTCAGAAATAATTAAAGCTTTTGTTTTCCACTCTTTTGTGAGACATCTCAGCACTCTCCTCACAAGCACAGAATCAGAATATGTAATTCCCAGAGCATTTAAGCCAACAACGATGATGTTAAATTGTTCAAACAGCTCATCAATAGACTCTCCTTCCTTCATTGCAAATATTTCATACTCTCTGTTCAACATATCTGTCCGAGTCTTCTTTACAATGGTGGTTCCTTCATGAGTGATTTGAAATTTATCCTAGATTTCCTTTGCCGTTGTGCATCGTGATACCCGTCGGTACTCCTCGAAGCTGATAGCACAGTTGAGCAGGTTTACTGCCTTGGCATTTAACTCCACCTTCTTCCTATCTTCCTCGGTCCAGCTTGCTTCTGGTTTGAGAGTGACTATTTCTTCAGCACTTGTGTTAGTTAGAAATTGAGAGTCTTCCAAGATGATCTTCCAGAGTCTATAGTCTATTGCGTGCACAAATATCTTCATTCTCTCTTTCCAATAGGTATAGTTTTTCCCATTGAAAAGAGGCGGTCTGTTGCTTGACTGCCCTTCTGTAAGATTGTAGGACACCAGATTAGAGCCACTGCTTTTTGCCATTTGGATCTTTTCTCCAAGCTGCAAAGCTTGATCTCTTTGAGACCAAGCTCTGATACCAATTGATGGTTTCAGTGGCTAAGAGAAGGGGGTTGAATCTTAGCCCCCTTTTTGCTTAGTAACACTTGCTGGCCTTTGAGATAACTTCAGGAGACTTTTTTTATTTTGTCTCGTCCCGAGCCACGAGACTTTTATTTTTATCTCGTCACTTGGTACGAGACTTTTCTTTTTGTCTCGTCACTTGGCACGAGATATTTTTCAGTTTGAGCTCCTGTGCAATAGAAACAGAATTGGAGTAGAGAAGAGAGAAAATTACACCCAGATATATCCTGGTTCAGCTGCTAAGTACAGTGCAGCCTACATCCAGTCTCCATCACAACCATGATGGAATTTCACTATAATCTTCTTGATTACAGACTGTAAAGTGCTAACCCAACTTACAAGAGGATTCCCACAGAATCATGAAACACAACATAGATGAACAAAGGAACTCTAAGACATCTATGGCTTTTTCTTTTAATTTTGCACTCTCTGCCTTTTTTTGCTCTATGGCTTTTTTATACAAACCTCACTATTTGCCTTTTTCCATGAGACTCAAGACATGACAAAATTAAACAGAAAAATACTAAACAGAATACATTGAAGGAGAAGAAAAACTGCTAGCTTAGGTAGCTCTGAGACTTCTGTGCCTTGCACTCTCAAATCTTACTCCTTGCTCCAAAAAGTGGCTGTTCTCCCTTTTTATAGAAGAGAGAAGCCTCCTCACTTGAAGCCAAAACCCAAGCCAACTTCTTCTTCTTCAAGAAACAGAACTGGTTCGGCCACACAGAGAGAGAAGAGATAACCATGCAAAACCCAACATGCTCTTGCCATCATTGTGATGGTCTTGTAGCTTGCTCTTTCTTCAATTTGGTAGCTAAGTTTTGCTTTCATGGTTTCCTGTGTAATAACCGAAGAAGAGAAGCAAAGATGAGAAAGAGGAGAGAGAAATTTGAACACTAGCTAATGGGTAATGATAAAGTGAAATTAAAGTCCAACTTCCCTTGCATAAGGTAGTGTGTAGAGTTACTGAACCCATCAAATCAATTTCTCTCTCTCACATTTATGTTTCCAATGCTAGCAAATTAAATTTGAAATCCATCCAAAGTAAAGAAATGGGATCCGTGGGAAAGCATGAGGCAAATGATAACATTTACTTTCCTGATGGATTTTGGATCAAGCATTGGTTCTTGTAGCATCAAAATTAATTTGGGCTTGTAGTAATAATATCTTCAATTTGGCCCAAATAAAACACAACATTGTTTCAACCACTATGATCACAATTAGATTAATATCAAGGCTGAGTGTTCATAGGCATATTGGGCTTGCACCAGAATTTCATTTTCGGCCCAATATTAAAAACCTGCAACAAAATTATTAATCAATATATTAAATGGGAATCAAATTAATAATTTTGTAATTAATTACTTTTAATAATGTTTAGTCATCACAAATATTAATTTAGAGTTTTCTAAACTCATCAATATCTTCTAGGTGAGACTTCAGCTCGGCCATTTCTAGAGGTGACATTCTATAAGGAGCACTCGAGATTGGACCGGCTCCAGACACCAACTCAATAGCGAATTCAACCTCTCGGTTAGGTGGAAATTTGTCAATATCGTCTGGAAACACCTTTGGGAACTCACACACAACCGGAATTTGCTCCAAACTTTGATCATCACCCGAAATACTCACAGTTAACAACATAATACCTTGATATTCAGCCCCAGAACAATTCACCATCATAGAATTTATGTAATAGCTATTCGCCACAATCGGCCCTTCTGTGTCTTCCGGCATAAAGCACACTAATTTGTCAGAACAGTCGAGCAGAACATGGTTCTTGGATAACCAGTCCAACCCCAGAATGAGATCAAGACAAGTCATCGGTAGACAAATCAAATCATGCACGAATTCACGTTGTTGTATTCAAAGTGGAACTTGTGGACATTCTAACCTAGTTACCATAGCCTCATGGGTAGCATTATACACCTTTAAATCATAACCCAAGACCACTATCTTCAATCCTAATTCATCAGCCTTCTCAAATGCAATAAACAAATGTGTTGCTCCAGAATCAGATAAGGCATTTAAAATTTTACCGGCCATCTCACAGTTACCTCTAATCAGTGTCTTTGACCCCTCAACACCTGCTGCGGAAGTAGTATACACTCTTCCTGGCTGCTGCACTCTACCAGTCTCATACTTCTTCTTCTCTGGGCAGTTATTGGCCAAGTGTCCGGGCTGTCCACAGAAATAACATACTCCCGTCCCAAACCTGCACGGAACTCCTGGATGATACTTCCCACATCTGTGACAGCTCAAATCCTACTATGGCTTCTTCCCATACCTTCTTCCTTGATTAGTATTAGCATTTGGCCTTCTGAAGTTACCCAGACCCTGATTATTCTAAGGGACAAAGCCACCATGCTTGAATTGTCTGCCCCTTGGTGCAAAATTCCTCCCTGGAGTCCTCTGGAAAGGCATTCTCATACTTCTCTTCTCTGTTGTAGCCTTTCTCACACACTCCTCAGCCATCCTACTCTTGTTCACGAGTTCAGAGAACACCCTGATCTCCATAGGTGCAACAAAACTCAGAATATCGCTCTGAAGGCCTCCCTCATACTTGATATATTTCCACTCAGCAAAATCCTCAGGAGCTCCTTGAAAAATCCGTGAAAAATGACACAATTCCTCAATCCTACTAGTGTACTCAGTAACAGTCATCTGACCTTGTTTTAGCTGAAGCAGTTCAAGTTCCTTAGCATTTCTGACTGAACTGAGAAAGTACTTCTTATAGAACTCTATTCAGAACAACTCCCAAGAAATTACAACCCCATCAGGCTGCAGAATACGCCGCGTGCCCTGCCACCAATGCTGAACCTCACCTTGCAACTGATAAGTTCGAAACTTAACCCACTGCTCTTCAGAAACCTATTGAGATTGTAATGCTCGCTCTATAGCTTGAATCCAGTTGTCCGCATCGGTAGGGTTTGAGGTTCCTCTGAAGGTCGGAGGATGAACCTTCAGAAAGGAGAAAAGCGTCATAGAATCCTCATCGCCGTTATTGCCATTATTCTCATTGTTCATTTGGTTTTCCAGGGCTTCGGCTGTCGCCTGCATAGCCGCAGCCATGTTTCCCAGGGCAGCCATAAAGTCTACAGGGTTAGGATTATTCCCTGTCGCTTCAGGCATAGCATTTCCTATTCTGCCTCTACCTCGCCCACTGATAAACCGCTATTTTACGGTTTATTTTGTCTTGAATTGAGCAGATTTTATCCATTATTCTCACACTTATTCATTTAATTCGCATGTTTTACATTTTCCTTCCTAATTTTGTGCTATGATTGAAAACATGCTTCTTTAGCCTTAAATTACTAATTTTTAATACTCCTTTATTACCATTCGATGACGTGATATGTGTGTTAAGTGTTCTCAGAGTTTATAGGACAGGAATGGCTTATAGGATGGAAAGGAAGCATGCAAAAGTGGAAGGAACACAAGAAAATGAAGATTTGAGAAGCTGATGCTGACGCGCACGCGTGGACGACGCGTGCGCGTGATCGCGTCATACTTCAAGCGACGCGTACGCGTGACAGAGCCTCATGTGCTACAATTTGCAGAAAACGTTGGGGGCGATTTTTGGGCTCCTTTTTTACCCAGTTTTAGGCCCAAAAATCCAGATTAGAGGCTGCAGAGTGGAGCTAGAAGGGGGAAATCAATCATTCACACTTTTTATTCACACATTAGTTAGGTTTTAGATGTAGTTTTCTAGAGAGAGAGAGAGGCTATCTCCTCTCTCTAGGTTTTAAGATTCTTAGTTTTATTTCTTCTCCAATACAGATTTCTACTTTACTTTAATTTAGTTTTCTTCTACTCTTATTTGTTCTAGCACTTTAGTTTATCTATTTCTCTTGTTGGTTTATTTATTTTTCCAATTTAATTTATGAACTATTCATGTTAGATTTAATTTCCTATTTAATGCAATTTGAGGTATTTCATGTTTATTGCTTCTTTCATCATTTGTTATTATTGATGCTTGCAATTGGTTGTTTAGATTTAATATTCCTTGTTACTTTTCTATACTTTTATTTTGTGCCTACCAAGTGTTTGATAAAATGATTGGTTGGATTTTAAATTAGATTTTCATGTTCTTAACTTGGATTGATCAATTAGAGACTCTTGAGTTATTAGAATTCTTTTGTTGATTGGTGATTGAGACTTGCTAGTTAGCTTAGGCTTCACTAAATCTAGTCTTTGATTAGGACTTGTGAACTTAAGTTAATTTTTGCTCACTTGACTTTTCTTCATTGCTAGAGGTTGACTAAGTGATAGCAAAAGGCAATTACCATCACAATTGATGATGATAATGAGGATAGGAATTCCAATTCTCAATCCTTGTTAGGACTTTTCTTAGTTGTTATTTTATTTTCTTGTTATTTATATTACTTGTCTCTTATTACAAAACCCAAAAAGATACTTTTCCATAACCAATAGTAAAAATACTTCCCTGCAATTTCTTGAGAAACAACCTGAGGTTTAAATACTTCGGTTTATTTTAATTGGGTTTACTTTAGTGACAAACAAATTAAATTTTGATTGAGGTTTAACTGTCGGTTTAGACTATACTTGCAACGCGATAATTTTTGTAAAAAATCTTTATCGACATTTTTCCTCTGCCACCCGCGTCCATGTTCGCAAGTCGACATCTAGTCCATATACACACCAAACAAGTGATATCAAGTTGATCAGTCTCAATATTGCAAGTCTAGTGCTTTAAGTCCCAAATGCATGCTCATGAACATTTATGCCACATATATCAGTTAGATATCCTAATAGCACATAGACACATACAAAGAAAATGCACAGGAGCATAGTCAGTTCGTCCTCAGGCTCTATAGGAACGAACAGCTCTGATACCATAATGTAACACCCTACTACACAGAGCTTTACGCTTAAGCCGTAGAACAGAGGTAGTGTGGTGTTACGGACCACTAATCATAAAATACATACGTATAATAGCGGAAAAATTTAATATACTAGGAGCCTTGAAAAATAGGTAAAGCAAAATCGCAAAATAAAAAGCGCAATGCTCAAGAAACAGAATTACTTGCGTACTAAGAAACCTAAATATCATAGATATGAATAAGTGAAAGAGTGGATAGATAGCCAAGAATACAGCATAACTAGCTCCTGACTCAGCCTGCAAAGCCAAGGCTGGCCGGAGAATATTTACATACATATACAAGTATCCCAAAATACCCAAAATACAGAAATAAAGCCTTAACTCTCCTTAAACCTCTAAAAGGGACAAAATAAACAAGTTTCTTGAAGAGAAAGGTAAGCATATATGTACATAAACTGATAATCAAAAGAACCCAGGGACCGCTCCGCTTCAAGAATCCAGACGCCTAGCGAGGAGCCTCTCGACCTGCATCTGAAAACAACAACACGGTATGGGGTGAGAACCGGAGGTTCTCATCATGGTAAAGGTGCCACGCATATAATATATAAGGTTCTGGGAATGCCAGAGGCAATCTTAGAACGCCAACACTCAGTCATAAAACTTAAATTCTAAGCAGAAGTCATAACAAGGGTAGGTATTCTAAGGAATTCTAAACTTACTTACTTAAACCTAACGTTATCACCAACCCGGTCCATCTTTCCTCCGCTCCTCCATCACCAATGATTTAGCAAAGACAGACAACCAAATAATTTCAAGTACAAGTAGAAAATATGTACTGCAGGTAGCAAATACTGTAGTTAGCAGAGTATATGTTCAGTTAGGCAATCCCAAGTAACGCATAGTAGACAAGACAAACAGAATGCACATGATGTATGCCTGTCCTATGCCTGATGAGGCTCATCTGTCGGTAATCCAACCAACCCGACAAGTCTGAAACCCTTAGACTGTCCCTCGTCACGCATCCCAATGAGTCTATGCATAGATTTTCTCATTCATTCGTAATTCATATATTCATTCATTCGTTTATATCTCACTCAATTGGGGATATCCATTCCTGGGAATTTATACGTGCCCGGTCACCCTTATGACGTAGGGTCAACAGAGTATCGAGTTTCAACCTGGAACACGCGGTGGCAAGCCACGGTTCTGTTACCCAAGGAAACTTGTATCTCAGTTATCATTAAATTCATAAGCCGCATAATATTCAAACCATTCACATTCATCATATAATCATTCATCTTAGCCATAGCAACATGTATTCATTTAGCTTTCACATCATTCTCTTATAATTCACCATGTTTACCCTTTTCTTCATCCCCAAGTTACCTCAATTTCCTAACTTCAACTAGTTACTAAGCTTACTAATAAGATCTAGGGTTAAAAGGATAAAAATAGAGGTTTAAAGGTTCAAAATCATACTTAATTCACAAAATACAGGTGCAAAAAATCAGAGTGTGCGCGGACACGCATAAGTGTGTGTGCGCATAATTTGTGAAAAGCAGAGTGTGTGCGTGCGCACTAATGTGTGCATGCACACACCGGCCAGGAACTATTTAGTGTGCATGCGCCTCACATGTGCGAGTGCTACCAGCCGTATGCATACCCTTGTGTGTGCGTGCGCACTATGGCATTCGTACGCACAAATGAAATTGTTGCTACTATTGGGTGCGTACGCATATCAGTGTGCATATGCACACACCAGAAATCCTAATTCTGCTATACTTAAAAAAAAATTCAGTTTTTTGCACAAAATTTCCAGCGTTCATAACTTCCTCTACAGAATTCGATTTTCCACAAAATTTATACTGTTCTCAAGCTTATAAAACCCTCTTTGATTTGAAATGAATCTTATCTTCATCCAAAATTTGATATTCGAGTTATGGATTACCGAAGTTCATCAAAAATCAATTTTTTTTCCAAAGATCACCAAACCCCTATTTTTACCAAAACCTCATTTCATACCTAAACATTTCACAACCAAGCATTACCAAAACTCAACTCCACACCTCCCATTCATTTTACAACACACCAAACCCGATACACTCAATTATTTAATAACTCCCTGCATATACACATACATCTTCACAAATCCTCAACCCAAATCAATGAAAATTATACTCAATTATATATATAGTTCCCATGTCACACATATTAACATATATATTTAACCCTTTCATTCAACATATATATATATATATATATATAGTGATTGTTGAATGAAAGGGTTTATATATATAGTTCCCATATCACACATACTAACATATACATATAACCCTTTCATTCAACAATCACCAACAATAAATACTTTACCCCACTGTCATGAATGGCTCAATATTTACATTAAGAATTGCTAATTTATATCAAGTATACTAATTTAACTTCCATCAAACTCAATTGAATTCATCATTAAACACCAACACCACACTTTCAACAAAATCATCAATCACTACTCATTCTCAATATCATTTAATAATTCCATCAAAGTTACTAAACATTAACATATTTACACATTTCAACTTATCCTAGGGTCGTCTAGCCTAAGTTTTCACAGAGCATTATATATTAAATACACGAAACCTAAATCATACCTTGGCTAATTTTCGTGTTTGGTCCAAGGCAACACTTAAGTCATACACAAACAACTCCACAATTCACAAAATCACCAAGAATTGACACCAATACAAAGCCTCCAATGTCCACAATTTCAAGTTCCAATTACATACACACCACCTAATACAAATATACAACACATATATACCCAAACTCAATATCTATTGTACAAATTCAGAAATTAGATAGATTTATAGTTTCCTCATCTTACCGAAGCTTTGTATAAGTAAGAGTGAACGCTTTCCTCAAGCTAATTGGATCCTAATACATCAAAAAGTAAAGAAATTCAACACCACTACAAAATTTTCGAAAATTGTGGGAAAGGAGAGGCTGGAGTGTTAGAGTAACTTACCAAAGAAATTGTTCTAATAGAATTGTAAAGCTCGACACGCTGGACGCGTAGCTACAAACAGTGCGGCGATCAGAGTTCGGATGAAGAAGTTATGGTGGATGAAAGTGGAAGTTAGGTTTTTGGCCTTCACCTTCCTCCTCCCATAGCTGCTGGAACGAAATGAAGAATGGAAGGGAAGTGATGAGCTAAACTCATTTAAGTGTTGGGTCCGGTTCAACTGGTCAGTCCGTTCGGTCCAATCTTGGGCCAAATTTTTTGAAATTAGTGTCAAAATTCTCATTTTGAAGAGTTCTATCCTATTTTAGTATTAGATTTATATTTTTAATTTTTCTAATTAAAATTCGATTTATTGACTAATTATTTACTAATTTTAGCGGGGTTTACATCTTGTCCTTTCAACGGTTGAAATTCATTCCGTCAAAGCGATCTAACTTGATAAACTCTTGATTCATGACCTTGAACGTGGTGTTTTGATCTTGTGCCATCTTCAAGTAATATCTCTCTAAAATTGTTGGGTATATGAAGATTGTTTCAAGGCATGATTAAATCGCTTTCTTTAGAGAGATATTTGTACCCACACTTAGTTGCTATAGGGTTGATGGCAATACTCTCGCAGGATACAATGAAACCTAAGAATTTCTTAATTAGCAATAGTAATAAATTCTCAACTCTCTTAAACAAAGAAAATCTCTTAATAGTTAAGTAAAATGTACATTTAGTACTTCTATTTTTAAAATAGTGGATAAGAACTTATTTATACAAATTGCACGTAGCAATTATATACTTTTTTTAAATAATAAATTAAGATATTACAATGTATATGATAATTATTAGTTGAAATAAAATATAAAAAGAATATTTATTTATTTATTTTTATTTTTTTGCGCATACGCGGATCGGATATGCGGATATTTACACAAAATCCGCAATCCAATCCTATTAGTGTGTGGATTGGATCCGATCTAATAACCTTACGAATCAAATTCATATTCGTAATTTTCAAATCGAATTTGAATAAATACCGCAAATATACGGATTGAATCTAAAAATAATTTGTATCTATATCCATATCTTATATTTTTAGCCAAATAATATTAAATAGTTAGTAATCATTTATTAATATTAAATATAATTTTTTATCGTATAATATCTTTTTTTATATGTATTTTTTTCTTATTTAAAAAAATACATAGTAAAAAATATATCTTACAATATCAATTGAAAGAAAAAATAAAAAAATAAAAGCTTCAAATTGCATGTATCTATTATTGGTCCACCAACGTGGACTTCGTTTCACATTGGCAGTCTGGCATCGCGAGGACTCAACCCACCATTTGATTTTTCCATTACTCGGTCTGAGATTCTGCCCTGCTATAAGAAGAAGTATATTTTATTATTTTCTGCTAGATTGACAACTTTTTTAGAAAAATAATATGTAACATCATCTTTTCTGGGCCAAAGTAAGATCCATGCATGTGCATTTGTTTTGCAGTAAATGGCACATTTCAATTTTTTTTTTCGGTTAAACTAATTTTTGTCTAGTATTATTCATAAGAGGTAAAAAAAAACCTAAATAGAAATTAGTAACTTCATTTTATCCTAAAATATTGGTTGTTCTATTACAAAAATATTTTTCATACTAAAGATTCATATCTATTTATACATTTTGTAAATATAAAAGTTAAAAAGGAGGTAAACACATGAAGAATGAGTAGTGGAGTCTCTAATCTTATCTTGTTTATAATAATAAGTTCGTATCCGTAAACACACATTTTGAATGTTGTGGGCCTCTTAGGATTTCACTGGTCTAAAGTACACAGAATGATAAAATAAAGGTAACAATCATATATATATATATATATAGGATAATTCACTTTAATAAACTAATACCTATCAAATTTTACGAGAATTATCCAAAGTAAAAAATGTAATATGAATTACCCATGTATATAATTATATAAATCGAATTAGTTTAATTCGATTTATAAACTATAATAGTAAATCAAATTAAACTATGTTAATTTATTAGAAAAATAAATTTTAGGCATAAATCAAATTGAACTATTTCGATTTAAGGTTATTTTTATTAAATCGAATGAAGACTCTTCGATTTATTATTTATTCACGTGCATGTAAATTGAATGAGCGACTAACATTAATTTGATTTACTAATTAAAATGCTAAATGTATACTATTTATTAATTTATTTTAATAATTTTTTTTTATCAAAGATAAGAAGACTTGAACACGCAATCTCTTAGATGAGTAATAAGAAATTATGTCATTTGAGCTATAACTTATTAGCATTTTAATAACTAATTATTTATTTAAGAAATATATAAATTAATATGTTTAAATATACAAAATATATAGATTTTGAATTAATAAAAAATGAAGGATTTTTGGTGACTTAAAAGAAAATAAACAACAACTAAGAAAGAAAAAATAAACAAGAAACTGCTTAAGAAAGACAGTCCCGCTGAATACTACTTTCAAACTCCTTCCAAGGCAACGGAAGCTCCACTTGGGGAGAAAGGGTCCTCATTGCAGTCTTTGTCATGATGTCTGCTACTGTATTTGCATCTCTTAATATCAACCGAAGATCAGCACGCCATTTCTAAGATATGATATGTCGGATTTTTAATACCAAAGGATCAATAAACCCAAAGCAATCCTGTAAATTATTGACAATAGTAAAAGCCTCCACACAGTCTATCTCACATATAATGTCTCTTTGTCCCGAGTCCCATTCTAAAAGAAAGCCTCTCCAAATAGCAAACAACTCTCCTTGCAAAATGCTACGACTCTCAATTGTTCCCAGACAGCCTCGTTGCCACCTTCCCTTCCAATCTCTGCTAACACAAGCAAAACCAAATCGAGAACCATTGTCAGGATAGCTAGCATCACATTAATCTTAAAGGTACCCACTGAGGGGGGAATCCAAGAGCCACTAATGGTGGAGGGGATAGACAATCGTTGCAACTCAAAAATATTTCGGAACTCCTTTTCCAAGGATAAAGCCATACCAATTACCTTGTTAATGGTCCAATGCTCGTGAGGATGAAAGATCTCGTTATTCCTCGAACGCCAAATCCACCAGAGACCAGAAAAGAATCTAAAGGGGCGCTGTTTGTTGTTATGTAAGAACCAACTCATCAAATTCACTGGTTGATCGGAGATTCCTAAAGCTTGCCAAATTAGTTGGGCTTTTGGACAATCCCGAATACAATGTAAAACCGATTCCTGACCTGAGAAACATCGTGGATAGCTATCCATGTGCGAAATGCCCCTCATAAAACGAAATGCAGCAGTAGGAAGAGCCTCTCGAAGACATAGCCAGGCCAAAAAATTGTACTTTTTCGGAACATGTTGACGCCAAAGCCAAAGCCAATTACCCCTATCCTCCCAACTAAACATCTTCTTACTGAGCCACAAATAACCACTACGAGCATCATAAACCTTTGAAGCCGCACCAATCCAACACCAACCGACCTCTAAACAGCTTGAACATCCGGGTTGTAAGAGTTAATGTTGCTCTGCAGAGACTGATTCAGAAGAGAATAGATATTCTCAAGGTTCCACTGTCCAGATGACCCAAGATCCTGATATCCAAATCAGAAATGTGAACATAATCCATCTCCTGACACAGTCGCCTCTTTCTTCTCCATTTAGAAAACCAAAAGTTCTGTTCCAAATCCCCAATGCACCAAATAAAACCTTCCTTCAGGATATCCCAAGCTCGATATATACTCTTCCAAACATAAGATCCACTTCCTCGAGACCGACTGAAACAATCATCCTTAGAAGAATGGTATTTCTCTGTCAACAGTTGAACCTATAGCTTGTCCGGATGGTGAAAAAGTTGCCAAACTAGCTTTTCAAGAAGAGAAATATTAGCACAAAAAGGGTCTCTAATTCCCAGACCTCCAAACTTCTTTGGGGTGACCAACACTTTCCAGTTAACTAGATTCAGGCCTCTACCATCAGTTTGACCCTTCCATAGAAAGTTTCGCATCATGGATTCTATCTTATTAGTTACCCCTTTAGGAAAGAGAGATACTTGCATGCGGTAAGTAAGAATCGCAGTCACTACCGAGTTGAGCAAATAGAGTCTTCCTGTCTTATTAAGCAATCTCCATTTCTAGATGGCTAGCCTTCCCCGAATCTTATTCAAAACATCGTTGAAAGTTGTGCGTGTCACCCTAGAGTGATTAAGGTTCACCCCTTAATACTTGCCCAAGTTCTGGACGAATCTGATGGAGGACACTCCGGTAAAAATCTCTTTTCTTGTCGCTGAAACATTCCTGGAGCATAGCGCTTTAGATTTCTCCACATTAACCTTCATCCCAGAGGCTCTACAGAAATTTTCTAAAGCTACCATTACAGTTTGAACTTGCTGTTTTTCGGCTTACAGAAAAGAAGCAAATCATCGACAAACATCAAATGAAAAATTCTTGGATCCCCTCTAGAAATCGCAACCGGCTTCCATAAGTCCTTATCAACTTGCTGATTAATAGAACAGGACAATCTCTCCATACACAACACAAACAGATACGATGATATATGATCTCCTTGCCTAAGACCCCTGCTCGGAGTGAAGCTATTTAATCTATCCTCATTCCAGAGGATAGACAGTGAGAAAGCAGTGACACAACGCATAATCAGATTGACTGTCAGAGGAAGAAAGCCAAAACTCACAAGTGTTTGTTTAAGAAATTCCCAATCCACTCTATCAGTAGACGTGAAAGCGAAAGATTGAGCAGACGTGAAATACTTAAATCTTTTAAATTATAATCTATTAA
>NC_029790.2:18893859-18902422 GCF_000816755.2 Arachis ipaensis | reverse complement strand
TTAAATTAAATAATTTAATAATTCTCAGTTTCGAGTTAAACCCCAAAGTGGTCGTTGAGATTCACAAAATATACCGATTTAGTCCCTGACTTTCCGATTGCACTAATTAAGTCCTCCAGATTGGAAAAAATGCATCAACGTGGTCCCTCTCATATTTTTCAGTCATATTCCTTGCCGGCGGGAGTGACGTGGCGAATGAGTGCCACGCTGGAGTGTCTAACAGTTGGTTGATGTGGCAAATGAAAGTTTAAACCCCAATTTGGTCCCTGATCCCTTTTTAAACCCTAACTCAGAAGTAGCGCAGCATTTCTTCCCTGCTGGTTGGATGATGGTTGGATGTGCAGATGAAGGAGAGGGAAGTTCTATGTGATCAACCACAAGGAGGCCAACTCAGAGCAGAGGCACGCAAGTACCAGAGCGGTGTGGCTGTGGAAAACGTCCTGTGCTTCGATGGTCTGGAACGGAAACCCACCCAAATAAGCCCTTCTTTGGATGTCCGAATTATAATGTGAGTGTTTCCTGAAGATTTGTAGTTGACTATTTTGATAGTAACTATTAAATTTCGTGTTCACAGAGTAGTGAAAGAAGATGGTATGGGTTCTCTCGATGTGCAGACATTGTAGAAGATGATAAAGAAAATTTAGAAGACACTGCGGCATACAACAATGAAGAAGTGAGTGTCAGTCTTGCTTTCAGGATTGGCAATTTGGAGGCTGAGTTAAGGACCCAGAAATATATTATACAAATGTTAGGATTGCTGTTTTTTTCTCTGTTAGTTGTTGTTTTAGTTGTGATGGTAAAAATGTAAGAATTGTGTTTGAAAGCATCTGTTAATGAATGTATGGAAACTGTTTAGCTTATTGGTGTGTTATTTATAGATAGATTTTACAAAAATAGAATACAAACTGAATGAATAGAAGAGGTAAATTGATAATAGTAGTTGTAGATTATAAACAAGGCATTGTCAATGTAACACAGTATCAGTTGACCACATAAGGATAAACAAACTGAAACAGCTACCAATTCGAAAACAAGAAGACCTTCGAGTTTAAACTCTGTTAAAGTATTTACTACCAGAAAATTAAAATAAACCATACAGTCTGGCTAAGAGCTATTCATTTAGAGAAATAACAAAAAACCCAAAAAATCAGCCAAAATCCAAATCCCATATATATTCTGAAATCAGTAGCTAGAAAATCCAAAATCAAGGATTTTTCTTCCTTGGTGCCTTGAACTGTGGTGTTGGAACAAACTTCATGAATCTTGTCAACCTTGAAGATGTGGCTGCACTTACTCCTTGCATGGGATCGACAGAAGTAGTTACTGGTTGTGGTGAGGTCCTCTGTTTGGTTGGTAATTTAGATGGCCTTGTTGTTGTTGGTGGTGGTGCCTGAGTAAAGTGTGATAATATGTATGAGATAGTGTGAAAAGGAAAATTAAATCTAAGAAGTAAACAACAAATATTTTGGGACTTTTTATACCTCATCTTGTGTTCCACCATAGCTTGGTTGGGATAATTCAACCTCTTCAGCTTGCGGTGCAGACACTGGTGGTGGAATGTTAGCTGCTTGTGGTCCCGGAGTGGCAGTGTTGCTTGCTTCAGCTGTAGGTGTACTCCCAGTAGAAGTAGCTTTAGCCTTGGAAGCTGCCACAGCAACTGCTGCAGCTGCAAGAGCAGCAGCAAGCTCATCAACTCTCTTTTGTTTGCATCCCCTCTTGGTGTGGCCCTTTACACCACAATATGTGCATGTGAATGGCTTGAGCTGTCTCTTTAGGATAACAGCTTGGCTTTCTTGTTTGCACTAGGACCCTCATCAGCGTCCTTTCTTCTTTTAGTTGTGAGTTTTCCTGATTTCCATTTGATGTTTGGAGCCTGGAGCTGACTATATGCTGATTTTTCCCACATGAATTGGCCCGAGAGAGGATTGATGTAATGTTCATAAGTCTTCCTGTATGAATCCATATTGACCAAGGAGTAACAGAAATTCTCTGGTCTCTTGTTCACCCGTGCAAGAGCAGCACAGACATGAACACAGAGAATGCCTACAGCACACCAAATAAAAAGGTAGTTCAAGTCCAGACCATGTCAGTTAATAGTTCAAGTAAAAACAATCTAAAATGAAAATAAATATAATGTAAATGTAACAAAAATTACCTGTTAACATCGAAAACTGGCCGGTGCAAAGTCTTTTGCCTAGATCGACAACCATGTTTATTTGGTGTCCATAGACCTCAAACTTTTCATAGGTTTCATCCTCAGTCCATATAGGAACCCAGTTCTTTGACTCTTTCCTTACCTTTTCTATCTGGCTCTGAATAACTGGAGGAAGTTTTTCAACGTGGTTGTTCAACTTTATCTTGTTCTTTGTAATGGCACTCATTCGCCACGTCACTCACGCCAAAGAATATGACCAGAAAATATGAAGGGGACCATGTTGATGCATTTTTTCTAGTTTGAAGGACTTAATTAGTGCAATCAACAAATTAAAGACTAAATCGATGCATTTTATAAATCTCATGGATCACTTTGGGGTTTATCTCCTCAATTTCTTCCCTTAATGTTTTAGAAGTACACGTAAAACTTATGGCTCGGAGGGTGAATAGTTTGATAATCACGTCACATTCCCAGGTCAAAGCAAAGATGTTGGTTGGAAAAAATGGTATAGACTTGGTTCAAGGAAAAGGAAGGAGTCTACTCAACTAGTCAGAACTCATAACGAGAAAATAAAACAAACAAAATTTGGGTTCCTAACCATTCAATTCAATTCTGCAAAAGTAATCTTTCTTTTCCGCATCCCTGAAATGCTATTTATGTCTCAATTTTAGTTTCTCAGGAAAGCAGCTTCTCAATTTCCATGGCTCCACCCAGGTACTCTTTTCTCGACTCTTCCTTATCTTCTTTCTTACTTGCTCACATGTCAATGGTGTTTCCCCAATTGATCCTTTCATACGCGTTTTCTTAACTCTGTTAAAATTCATGCTTTAAGGAAGGGTTTCTCTAAGTCTCTTAGTCAAGTCAACTCTTAACTGTGCACATTTCTTTTAGCTTTTTACGGAATTTATAGTTTTTCTGGTGCCAGATGACAGCATATTTAGTCAAAGCAAACTCCAGTTCAAAGTCATTTAAACTTTAAAGAATTCCTAAATGAAAATTGACGCTGCTGGAAAAATTTTCAATATTTTGTATTTGGTTTATCATCAGTGCCATGTAGAAAAATCATCAGGAAATGGTTTTGAGAAATTATTGTATTGATATCAGGTGCAGGCATTTGAAATTGGATTAAAAGGGGTATGGAAGAATTCCCTAATCACATTTTGAGGAAAATTCCTAAAACCTTTCGGTCAAAACTAGCTGGGGTTATCTTTTAATGGGAAAAGAAGGGACTTCATTCCTTAGCCTAACTTGGTCAAAAGATGATGGTTCTGGATGCATTGAATTCTGGTCCTACTGCAGAAGCCATTTCTCAAATTATAGATACCATCGCTGAGTTTCTATATTATGCTAGTGATGTTCTTGTGAAGAAGGATAGTTTTAAGGAACTTTCAGCTTACTTGGAAAAAATTTCACCCATTTTAAAAGCATTGAAGAAAGGAAAAGTCAGCGATTCTGAGAAATTCAACCATGCCATTGAGATTCTGAGTCGTGAAGTTAGAGATGCAAAGCAACTGGCTGAAGAATGCAGCAAGAAGAACAAGGTATATCTCCTAATGAACTGCAGAACCATTATCAAGCGCCTCCAAAATAGCACTAGTGAGATTAGCAGGGCAATTGGTCTTCTTCCTTTGGCCACACAAGGCCTTTCTAATGGAATAATTGAAGAAATTATAAAGCTATGTGAGAATATGCAGGCAGCTGAGTTTAAGGCAGCCATAGCAGAAGAAGAGATTTTAGAGAAAATTGAGTCAGGGATACAGGAAAAGAATGTAGATCGCTCCTATGCAAATGCTTTGTTGGTTCTCATTGCAGATTCTGTTGGGATTACAAATGAGAAATCAACAATGAAGAAGGAACTTGAAGAGTTCAAGAGTGAAATCGAAAATGCCAGGCTAAGGAAGGACCTAGCTGAAGCCATACAAATGGATCAGATCATTGCTTTGTTAGAAAGAGCTGATGCAGCTTCATCCCCTAGGGAAAAGGAACGCAAGTACTTTGACAAACGCAGATCTTTGGGAAGCCAACCCTTGGAACCATTACAGTCTTTTTATTGCCCCATTACCCGGGATGTCATGGTTGATCCTGTGGAAACTTCATCAGGTCAAACATTTGAGAGAAGTGCAATTGAGAAGTGGTTTGCAGATGGAAACAAATTGTGTCCTCTAACCATGGTTCCTTTAGACACATCAGTTTTGAGACCCAACAAAACCTTGAAACAATCAATAGAAGAATGGAAAGATAGAAATACAATGATTACAATTGCTTCAATGACTGAAAAAATCCAATCAGGAGATGATGAGGAAGTACTGCATTGTTTACAGAAGCTTCATGACTTGTGCGAACAAAAGGGCCAGCACAGAGAATGGGTGCTACTGGAGAATTACATTCCAGTTCTTATCCGATTACTCGATGCTAAAAACCGTGATGTCAGGAATAATGCCCTTGTCATCCTTTGCTTGCTGGCAAAGGATAGTGAAGATGCTAAGGTACGTCATAATCTTAACCCATCTTTGGTTTTTCTTTTCTCAAAATAATATTTTAGTTTTATGATAATGGGGTGTAGAGAAGCTTGGCCACACTCAAAATTTGGCTTTCTTTAATACTGATCAATAACTGCCTTTTTAGATGAAATGGTGTTATTCTGATATTTAATATGTAGGATAGAGATTCCTCATGCATATCAATGCTTAATGAATTTAAAGACAGGGCCAATTACAAAGATACCTCACTGAAATATATAGTTTTGGATTATACTTTTCTTATAAAAGCAATTTTATTGTTTTACTTGTAGTATAGATGGACATTTTAATCAATGCTTTAAGCAATAGAATTCGATCAATGAAACTTTTAAATACCCTGGACAAATCTTGCCGTTTTACAATATAGTAGAACCAAGTGCAATTTCTTATATGTTTTTGCCTAATCCTAAATTTTTTTCAGGAAAGAATTGCTAAAGTTGATAATGCAATTGAGTCTATCGTGCATTCTCTTGGTCGTCGTTTGGGGGAAAGGAAGTTAGCAGTGGCATTACTTCTAGAACTATCCAAATATGATTTACTGAGAGAACGTATTGGAAAAGTTCAAGGTTGCATACTGTTATTGGTGACTATGTCCAGCAGTGATGACAATCAATCTGCTAGAGATGCAACAGAGTTGTTGGAAAAACTTTCATATTCTGACCAGAATGTTATACAGATGGCAAAAGCCAATTATTTCAAGCAGTTACTGCAGCGTCTCTCCACAGGTTATTTTTTTACCCACAATTTTGGTTGAGTGTATTAGTATCATTGATGCACTATCATCTATTGAATTTTAAAGTGCAAAATAGTTTTCTTGTTAAATTCATCATCTTATACCAAAGATTAATGTCTGAAATACTAGATTGACTTATGCGGTGTTGAAGAGAAACCTGCTTAATCACTTGTAGAGTGTGTGTAATTCTTTAAAGAACTAAATCTCAAAGTTGAAAATTTTAAAGAGAAATGCTACTCCAATTCAATGATTTGTAAAGCCTCTAGTAAATGTTTAAATAATGTATTTGAGAAGCTGCATTTATGCAAGAATACTATAATTGTTATGTTGGCTACCAGAAAGACCAGAGTGGAGTGATGAACAAGCATTCCCCAGTTACTAAAAACTTCTTTCTTGTTTCAGGGTCAGACGAGGTGAAGATGTTGATGGCCACGACTTTAGCGGAAATGGAGTTAACTGATCATAATAAGGAGTCCTTGTTTGAAAGTGGTATACTTGCTCCTCTTCTTCACTTGGTCTCACATAATGATGTTCAGATGAAAATAGTGGCCCTTAAAGCTCTTCAGAATCTATCCAGTTTAAAGAAAAATGGACTGGAAATGATTCGACAAGGTGCAACACGTCCGCTACTTAACATTCTTTTCCAGCACAGCATTCCATCTTCAAGTTTGTGGGAACATGTAGCGCCAATAATTATGCAGCTTGCTGCATCGACGATGTCACAAGATGCACAGACACCAGTTTCATTGCTAGAATATGATGAGGATGTTTTTAACCTTTTCTCTCTAATTACTTATAACGTGCCTGATGTGCGGCAATACACTATCCAGACTTTTTATGCCCTGTGCCAATCGCCCTCAGCTTCTTATATTAGAACCAAGCTAAGAGAGGTATGTTTCTAACTGAACCTTAATGTAGTTTCCACATCTGGAAATGTTCTTTTTCCTGAAGTGCTAGTGCCCAAAATGAGTTTTTAAGTATTCGACAATGTCAAAGTAGGCACGTCTAGATAGGGATCACCATTTAAGTTCTGGATTCAGCTTACTGCATAGCAGACTACAGACAAAGGCAAAATCTTGCATTACCAAAATAGTAAAAGGACTTCATTCATAGATGAGATTGCTAGCGCTGCATAGGTTTCTTCTCTTACCTTCTACAGGTTATGTAGTTATACCTTACACCAATAGATGGTGATTTGAGACCAACATTTTCCATTAGAAATTTTTGGCTGACTATCTATTTAAGATGTTTCTACCATATTTTGTTGAAATGTCAATATATCAGAGCTAAGTCTAATTATGCATGTGCAGTGCACAGCTGTCCAAGTACTGGTTAAGTTGTTTGAGACTGAAAACCAAAAACTACGAGGAAGTGCGGTAAAGCTTTTCTCTTGCCTTGTAGAAGGTTGTGATGAAGCCATCATACTAGAGAATGTGAACGAGAAGTGCATTGAGACTTTGGCCAGAATCCTGAAATCATCTTCTGATGAAGAAGAAATAGTTTCTACTATGGGAATAATTTGCAGTTTGCCGGAAAATCACCAGATCACTCAGTGGCTTTTGGATGCTGGTGCCTTGGTGACTATTTATAACTATATCCAAGAAGGGAAGGACAAAGATCTTCAAAGAAGCAAGCTGGTAGAGACTTCTGTTAGTGCCCTATGTCGATTTACAGTGCCAACAAACTTGGATTGGCAAAAGAGAGCAGCAGAGATTGGGATTATAACTATTCTAGTGCAGTTGCTTGAAAGTGGAACCATGTTAACAAAACAACGAGCAGCATTGTCTCTTGCTCAGTTTTCTAAAAGTTCACAGGGGCTGAGCAGGCCATTGCCGAAGCGCAAGGGACTCTGGTGCTTCTCATCCTCAGCGGCTGAAAGTGGATGCTTAGTACATGGGGGCCTGTGCACTGTCAAAACCTCATTTTGCCTTTTGGAGGCTGATGCAGTAGTACCACTAACAAAGGTTCTTGGGGAATCTGATCCGGGAGCTTGCGAAGCTTCTTTAGATGCTCTATTAACTTTAATTGAAGGTGAAAGACTACACAGTGGTAGTAGAGTGCTTGCAGATGCAAATGCCATACCACTTATAATCAGATTCCTTGGTTCCCCTTCTCCTGGATTGCAGGACAAGTCTCTGCATGCTCTGGAAAGGATTTTTAGGCTAGTGGAGTATAAACAACAGTATGGACCCTCAGCTCAAATGCCTCTAGTTGACTTGACTCAACGCGGTAATGGTAGCATAAGATCCATGGCAGCTAGAATATTAGCACATTTGAATGTCCTGCATGATCAATCTTCATATTTCTAAAAAAATGGTGATTCAAATTCTTGTGTTGAGGAGCCATGTTAGCTAAACCATGAAGTATAGCCTTCCCTTGATAACATCATTGTTTGCAAACTACAAGCTTGGACATGAAGGATGACTCTTTTTGCTGTCAAAATTGCTTTCATCTGTGCAATATTCTCATGGAGAATCACATTGATGTGGACAAGGTTTGCACTTTGCAGCATTCTATTAGGCTATATCCTCATGGGGAATCACATTGATCATGAACCACAGGTGAAGTGTGTCCTCATCCAATTTGGACTGTTAGTCCACTACCACCACCATTGGACATGAAGGAATATGTTTGAGGCCTATATTAAACGCCTCAAATATAGCTTCTACGTTTGAGGATCGACTGGATGGTTTCGTTACTTGTGTAAAATATGTATTAAAAAAAAGTTTCCCTTTCTCAAGGAGTTGTATTCTTTGTTCATTGGTATTGGAACTCATTTGTGATTCATCTTATATTGTGAAAAAAAAAAAGGAAAAAAAAATATTTGACACAGCTCGAAACTTCAATCCCCCTTCATCCTTAAAGACATTCATGAATTTTCCTTCGTAAAAGGGACAACATTGTTGCATCATCACTCGTGGCGTACACGTCGTGAGAGATTTTACATCCATGGTCTTGAATTTTAAACCAAAAAATTTCAATAATTAAGCTTGAGTGTAATTTTTTCTCTATTAAACATTAAGGCTGCATTCACTCGGACAAAATTAAAGAGACACAAAATTATTTTTGGTAGCTAAGATATGAACAAAGACATTGTATCCAAAAATTGAATTAGTGTAATTTGTGTCATTCTTGATAAAAAAGACAAAGAGAGAC